>NC_048302.1:128013223-128229566 GCF_013100865.1 Trachemys scripta elegans
TCCCCGGGGGTCGGTGTGAGGGGGGGGGTTCCGGCGCTCGGTGGGGTTGCGGCGGGGGGCGCGTCGCGGGGCTCGGCGCTCGGGGGCGGGTCCGGCGGTGCTCGGCGCAGGGGGGGTGGGCTCCGGCGCACGGCGTTCGGTGGGGGGGCGGCGTGGCGCGGCGCTCGGCGGGGGGGCTAGGGGGCGGCGCTTTTTTTTGGTGCTTGGGGCAGCAAAAAAGCTAGAGCCGGCCCTGGCGCTACCCTTAGGCATCTCATGTAGCCTTTTCATGCCACAGTTCCGCCTCTGTAAAATGGGGATAACAGCACTTTCCTACCTCACAAGGGTGGTAGGAGGATAAGCACAAAGATTGTGAGATGTTCAGGTACGATAGTAATTGGGGCCCGTTTAAGTACCTAAGATCAGTAGAGTAGTTCTGGTGCATTTCACCCCAGAACTTCCCCTTGTTTTTATGTGAGACTATCCTATTGCTGCCTCTCCTCTGGCCTGTACAGTTATATAAAAGTCACCTGAAGGCATAATATTGTGATAGATTTCATTGTATCCTATTATTTTCTAACCATATGGATGAAATAGCACTATCTTGAGTTACTTTTGTGCATGTCACAATTAATTTCCGACATTAATGAAAGAGACTAATACAATGTACAGTACATTAATTTCCTTGCTCCATTTCTTTCCATATTGACTTGCCAATGAGTCAAGCACAAGCTCAGGAAAAACAGTTTTAAAGCTAATACAGTCGCCTCATGCAATTCATTATAATACTCGAAGCTATAAGACGTTTGTCATATTAACTCAGTACCCTGAGCCAATAAAAATGTTACCTGAAAACAAGTGCATAATTTCTATGCAGCTGATAGACAGATGTTGTTGCTCATCTGGTGGAAACAAAATGAGTCGGACTAGTTCAAAGAATTGGAATCAGAATACAAAGTAATGTCCGTTTTAGGAGTCTGTGCGGGAGGCCTCAGGCATAGTCCACATTAATTTTCCTGTCTGTGCAAGTAAAACACATTTTAGTTCATCAGTGTTCATCCTGACATTGCTTGTAGCTATTCCATTATGGCAGCTACCTAAACAGGGTGTGTCAACGTGATGTTTGGGGGAGTAGGCGGGTGATGTGTAGTGAGCCGTGCCATAGGTCATCACTAGTATTCAAACCCAGGACCTTCCACACTTCAGCACAGGCCCCTGCCTCTAGAGTAAAGGAATAGCTCAGTGCACTGGTGCCCGTAGTTATCCACCAGTGGATGAGACACTAGAGGGGGATGTGCAGCAAGCTTTGGGAGTGTTATATAAGCAAATGAGGTACCTTGAATGAAAACATTAATCGGGTACAGAAAATTGCCCTGGATCCAGACTGAAAAGGGTGCAATGTGTTCAGATATTTTACAATATTGGATGAACACAAAAGCCAAGTGAAGACGCTCTTGTAAGTCTGTGACTGGAGGGGGAAGAGGACAAGGTAAGGAGGATGATATTCAAGGCTGAGATTTTCAAAGGAGGTGCCCAACTTAAAAGACCTTTGGTTGCCGAACAGTCTTAAGGTCCCTGGAAAATTGCAGCTTAAATGGTAGTTTCCATACATTATCCTGAAGAAACAGCACATAAGGCTGTTCTGAGCATGATACTCAAGATCTAAGGCCATTAGGATCTTGTTACCATTCCTTCCCAATTATCTTGCCCACAATGGTACAAAATAATGGGTGAAATTCACCCTTGTGCGAGGAGCCAATACACGGGCTATGCCGTACCTCAAAATTGGACTTAATAAGCTGTACATTAGGCCTATGCACAGGGTTGATTTTCACCCAACATCAGTTGTAATAAGTTTGGGAGATAATGTCATCTTCATCTAAAGAACAAGACAGAAAGTTAAAATTCCAGGGTTCTGTCCCTGTCTCTGCTGGGCAAAGCACTTAAATTCCCTTTGCCTAAGTTAACCCATCTACAAAATAGATGAGAAGTGTATGTGCATTTTAATGAACTTATGTTTGTAAAGGGTTTTTCAGATCTTCAGACAGAAGGAATGTGAAATATTATTACCAGTAAACTTGAAGCATTTTCTATTAAGATGATGCAGAGACCTTAAAAGAAAGCAGTAGTAGAATCACTTACATCTGTATTCTTGGCACAGGAGAAGTTATGCTTCTGATGCAAAAGGCTGACTAGGGACACTGATGACAGACCTGGTCCTGGGAACTCCGATTGAAAGTTGTTATGAGTTTTGGAGACAAATTACTAACTAGGTCTTTAGTGGAAAAAATAACAGGAGTTAAAGAAAGTCTAGGCCTTCCACAGCTTGTCTAGAGTGTACACCTAGAGAGAGGCTGACAATCAGGCTCTATGCTAAAAGATAGTTACAAAGGCAGCGGGTCCGTGGCTGGAAGTGATTATAAAATGTCTCTAAGAGGAGAGGGGTTAGCCAAGGATTTCCAAGAACTCATAGCCCAGAATTACCTGATGTGCTAGAAACAAACAAGAAAGAAAACCGTACCTAGGATGACCAGGCAGCAAGTGTGAAAAATCGGGATGTGGGGTGGGGGGCAATAGGAGCCTATATAAGAAAAAGACCCAAAAATCATGACTGTCCCTATAAAATCAGGACATCTGGTCACCCGAACCGTATCTCTGAATAAGCCCAGATCAGATCACTCTCACTAAGCACCAGGATGAAGGACATGCGCCTTCTAGAGTACACTGTTCAGATGAGAACAAAAACGTCAAAGCAATGCTTAAAAAAGAATAAAAAACATAGACTTAGCTGGACACAGTGCAAAAGTTACCTACTGAAAGGGTGAAATTCTCCCTCCTCCCCCCGAAAAGGGTAGCACAAAGACTAAACTGAAGTCCTGTTTAAATATTCAAAATAGGGTTTAAGTGGTTCCTTAAGTGGGTAGACTTTGTAATAGCTCTCTACATAGGGGTGAATTTCATCTTAAAGATGAGTAAGATAAAGGGTCAATCTAATATATAAGAATTGAGCAATATCCCTTTAAACAGTTTAGCGCGTCCTTGTGGGCCTCTGCCTTCTGTAGCAGAAACCACCAGAACCTAACAGACAAGCAGTGTAACTAGGCCTGGCATGTTTGAATATTTTTAGTAAATATTTTAAAAAATTCCAGCTGTGTTTGTGTGGTTTACTCGAAGCCTTAATACTGTGTATGGAATACACAACAAATAGTTGAATACCCACCTAAAAATAGGGCCAAATTATGTTCTTGGTTACATTTAGAGCTGGGTGAATAATGAAAAATCCATTCACAAACCCTGCATATAACTTTTTTTTATGAAATTCATTTAATAACTTACATAATGAATATTAACCCACTCATTGGCTTAGATGCATTCAACTCCAATGCTGCAGAATCAGTGGCTGATGGAAAGAGGTGCATGTCATGTCTGGATCTCAGTAAAGAATTTGATACTGCATTTCAGGAAACCATTTTTGTAAAGGGGCTACTCAGTGCAGTAAAAATAATCAACTCACCTGTCTGCAGGCTGGAACTAGCTTTATTTATCTACATCCCGACAGAATGGGGAAAAACTCCCACTTACTAAACTGGAAGTAATGCTCCAATCCATAATATTCTGAGTAACCCTTTGAGGATCACTTTACTATCTTCATTAAAAATAATAAAAATCAGCACTGATACAAAAACCCAACTGGACTGAAAACTAGCTAAAAAATTAAAATCACCTCTGGGTGGAGGCCCAGCAAAATTATGATGCAACTCTCTGAATTTCAGTCAAAGACCTTACTGAAAGGGTACTTACAAGCATTCATGTATCAAACTGAGGGAATGTCTCTCTAGTGAGGTACCTGGGGGATTGATTGATATTTTTGTGGTCATATATAACATCTTCATTAACAATCTGGAAGAAGGAATAAATATCTAAAATTTGCAGATGATGATAAACTGGTAGGAGTAGTAACCGCCAATAAGAACAGAATATAATGCAAAGAAACGTAGGCCAGATGATCAGCTGGCGTAACTCCACTGAAGTTTATGGGGCTGTCCTGATTTACACCAGCTGAGGATCTCGCCATAAGATTGTGTATTGTTTGGTGTTAAGCCTCTGATTTTTATTGGGCTGTAAAGTGCCACATGCACTTCTGTGGAGATGCTTGAATATAAATAGCCATTGTAATAGACTCGAAAGATGAGCAGAAAATAACAAAATGAAATTTGCTTTAGATAAATGCAGGTGAATATATCTGGGAGAAATCAGCTTTGTTGTACAGTTTCTCAAGGAAAGTGATGATCTCCCATCACTTGGGAATTTTAAAACTAGACTGAACAACACATTACAAAACGTGCTGAGGAATCTTGCACTGTCAGGGAGCTGGACTAGATGACCTGATAGGACTTTTTTCATCTTTGGCCTCTATGTTTCTCTGGTTGGGTGTAAGTATCCAAATCAGGTAGACCTGGTGGGGACAGAGATCTAACTTCACATACCAGAGCAAATATTAATAATAATTATTTATATTCCAGTAGTGCTTAGAGGTCCCAGCAAAGTTCAGGGCCCAATTATGCTAGGCACTGTGGGTCTGGTTACACTGCAGTTAAAAACCCGCTGCTGGCCCACAGCAACTGACTCGAGCTCACAGGGGTTGGGCTAAGGAGCTGTTCAATTGCAGAGTAGATGTTTGGCCCCAAGCTGAGCCCAGGTTCTAGGACCCTGCAAGGTGGGAGAATCTCGGAGTTTGGGCTGCAACCAGAGCCACAAGGTCTACCCTGCAATTAAACGGGTCCTTAGCCTGAGACAACCGGCACAGGTCAGCCACGGGTGTTTAATTGAAACAGACAACAGACTCTGATCTCCATCCAAGTGTCAGTTTCTGATACCCCCCAAGCTCAGCCCCCTGCTGGAAAGGTAGCAGTGGCTCCTTCAGGGTCCATTGCACTGTCTGTATTATGTGGTGTGTGGTTTAAAATAAAAATTCACTTCTTATTTGCTCCAGTCCTACGTGGTGGTGGTGGTGTTGTTCCTTCAATTTCCTGAGCTATTTCATTCCCCCTCAATTTATTTTTTTCCAGGAGATCTTCCAATCCCCTCAGATTTCTCCACCTCCTTTCCCACAGGCTCTTCTCTATAGCTCTCTCTCCCAAACTATGTCTACACTGTGGGTGAGATCTACAAGGTGCTGAGCACCTCCTTACAGGTACTGGGCATCCGCATCCTCAACTCTCAGTGAAGTCAATGGAAGTCAAGAGTGCACAGCATCTCCCAGTAAGTGCTCAGAACCTCATAGGATCCAGTCCCATTGGTGCTTAACTGTGGTAATCAAATACAGCTCTTCCATCCACTGATACTGGAAAGGTTTGTCCTGCAGGCGTGGACAAGCTCAGAGTCCAGCACGTCTTGTGGTAAACAATGCTGGATTCCCAAAGTCAACGGTAATTTTGCCTGAGTGAGGACTGCATCAAAACCAATAAAACCTTAGGATTAGGCCCACGGTCAGTTAATATTGTCATCGGAGGCTGGGATTTTCAAAAATACCTAAGGATATTATCACCCAACTTCCACTGAAAGCCAATGAGAAATGAGTGCCTAGTTCCTTGAGTGCTAGTGAAAAATCACAGCCTAAATCATCAGAGAGAGAACTCCATTTAGAGATGAATGAGGCATTCTCATTCCTTCCAGCAGAGAGTCCTGTAAAACATACACACTAGCCAATCACTTGCAAAGTGAAACTGGCCTGATCTAAAAGGGAATTTTCTTTTTAGTGTCTTTACAATGATTCAGAAACCTGAAGCAGTATTGATTTCAACTGCAACGCTTGGAACAAGAAGAGACATGAGGTCAATGATGCTTGAAGAAACTGAGTGGGACCAGACTATTAGCATATTGCAAGGTTGGGGTGAAGAGAGCTTTCGTTTACCTAGAGTTCCTGGGTCATGGAATACTTTTTGCAACATATATCACAATGGCATGGGACAAATGATAATGGAAGAGGTCTCTTTAGACTATGTAATCAGAACTGATGACTGCTCCCAGCAGAAGGAAAATCACAGATAGACAGACAAGGTGAATGGTTTAATAAGCTCCAAGGCAGTGGGATGTATGTGCAAAGAACAGGTATACAGACAAGAGAAAATTGGAACTGGCAATTACTACATTGTGGTCAAAGGGCAAATAAAAATGTCAAGTGACAAGAAAATGACTTGCAAATGTGGATGTCAAGAATCCGTAGTCTTCAGCTGGGCTGGTTCAGTTTTCTGATGTAATAGGTGGACTAGATAAATGGAGTCACATGCTCAGCTCATGTACTCCATTTGGCATTTTGAAACTAGGAATGTTGTCTCATTTCTAAATGTTGATTAAATGTCCTGACTGGAAAATCAAAAAATGTTGCATAATCACTTTCCTGCAGAAAATCTTGATTTCAATTGAACTGCATTACCTTAGAGATTTTTAAGGCCCGGCTTGACAAAGCCCAGGCTGGGATGATTTAGTTGGTGTTGGTCCTGCTTTGAGAAGGGGATTGGACTAGATGACCTCCTGGGGTCTCTTCCAACCCTAATCTTCTATGATTCTAGTGGTCCAGGCGTGGGTTTGTTCTTATTTTATTTCTCAATGAGGGCTAGATGGGGTGCTCTCCTTGAATCCCTTGTGCAACAGGCAGTGCACAAGTGAACCACCCCAGGAGCGGTGCAGGAACAGAACTGTGATTCTCTGAATCACAAGTATATCTTTGGTTCTCCACCGCTCCTTTCACCAAGTGGGAAAGCAACCTACAATTGGCCTATTCTGGTAGCAGACTTTCCCCTCTGCACCAGCTCAACTTTTCAGGCTCAAACAAGAAGTGGGGCAACACTGTCTCTGAACCTGCTCACCCACCTGTATGGAGCCTGCTCTCCCCACTCACACATAGGTCATGCATAAGAATAATGGGACAAGTTTTGCTTCCTTACTCCCCTGGGTGGGGGTACACTGGGGAGAGAATCTTGCTTGGAATTACATCACTCGGGAGTCTCATCACTTGGGATGTGATAGCAGTAAAGGCCAGGTCATGATCTTATTGACAAACTCTGATTTAAATAGCAACAAAGACGTCATGCGTCTGACGAAGTGGGTATTCACCCACGAAAGCATATGCTCCAATACATTTGTTAGTCTATAAGGTGCAACAGGGCTCTTAGTCTGGATCCGTAAAAAGCAACAAACCCAGCTACCCCTCTGATACTCTGATTTAAATGTAATTTCACTGATTTGTTTGGGAGAAGGGCAGCTTATTACGCAGCTGATGGCAAGTTGTCAGGTACCCATGTTTAGCGGCTCCTGGACTGCTAAAACAGCTCCTGGATAGTCTGCTGCAGTACATCATCCTGCCAATGTTGTTAGTCTCTCATTAATACCGAGAATCAAGTCAAAGTATTTAAGTTTTGAGTGAAGTCTGAGTAAATAATTCACTGCAGATGCTAAATTTGGCAAATAAAGTATCTTTTTTTCCCTGCTTGCTGAATGTCAGCTCCTACTTCGTAAACAAATCTGTTTGTTGTATGAATTTATTTACTGGTTTGTTGGAGGTTCTTTATTTATGGACAGAGTGCAGGTCTTGTGGTGAGTGTTCAGTACTCAGGACTGGAATTGCAAGCAGGGTTTGCTAATTGCAATTGGTTATGTAAGTTATGCAGGTCATGCTTTGATCAAGAGGTAAATAAGGCCACGATTTTCATACCTTGACAATCAGGCACCTTTTCCCACCCCTGAAATCAAGCCCATTAAATGTATTTCAAGTTGGGCTGCCATTAAGTAAGGCTCTCAGTATCTCCAGCCCTCTCTGAACATGTTGGCCATAGATCTATATCAAAGGTAAGTCCTTCTTCCCGGTGCTAATTATCCTTCTGTGTCTGTCTTCTAGATTTTTATACTTCTTGGACAGGGACTATCTTTATATCTGTGACTTCATCATTCCTAAGCACATTGATGGAACTTAACAAATAAATAAGAATAATTAAATAAAGTTAATGTAGTTAAACATTTCCCTTCATTTTTTGCCAGTAGGTAAGCTATTACCAGTCCCAATAATAGTCACTATTGTAAGTATGGGGCTAGGTCAGCACCCTGCAATCTGCCCTCAATAAGGGACAATGCATCCTTGCACTGCCCAATTTGCTAAGGTAAGACAGAAATTTCCCCCAGAGTCACAATTGGTCCTTGCGTCCTCGTTGGTCCAAAGTGGAGGTAAACTGTGCCAGGCTGCTTCTTGGTATGGTCATGGGGGGTGGCGGATAACACCAGGACAGTCCCCATATTGTTACCTGTAATCTGGGTGGAGTGCACATGGGAATGAAGCACCCACTTCCTCTCCTGAGTGGGCATGTAGGATGTGTCTTGACTGAGCCCATCAGGAATATATTCCGGGGTGAAGCCAGACAAATGCAAATTGGAAATTAGGAACACAATTTTAACAGTGAGGATGATTAACCTTGTTTTGACTAACCTACACTGACTAGCATCTATATCTATGTATAGATATAATAATATGTATTATCTGCACTATATATATATATATATATATATTAGAGTTCAGTAAGCACCAATAATATTAAGCTCAAATATCGTAAGAGTGATATGATCTAAACTGGCCAACTAAGGGTACATCCAGACTACCCGCCGTATTGGCGGGTAGCGATCGATTTATTGGGGATCGATTAATCGAGACGTGATATATCGGTTCCCCGAACGCACTCCCCGTCGACTCCGGAACTCCACCGGAGCGAGCGGCGGTAGTGGAGTCGACAGGGGAGCTGCAGCCGTCGATCCCGCACCATGAGGACTTGAGGTAAGTTGGAATAAGATATGTCTACTTCAGCTACGGTATTCCCATAGCTGAAGTTGCGTATCTTATTTTCACCCCCCCCCCCCGCCCCAGTGTAGACCAGGCCTAAGTATCCCATAACACCTTGCTTTTACTGAAGTAAGCATTTGGCACAAGCGGATAGGAAACTTGTCAAAATCAAGATACATTTGTTCTATGTCTTAATACAAGCTAGGGAAATACCTTCACAGACCAGTACCGGGAATGCTAGTATCCAAAACAAAGATAAGGACTGAACAGAACAAGTTAGAGAACTGGAACGCACTGATGGGTTGGATTTTAATGAATTGTCAAGAAATGTGTAACTTGTAAAGTTATATAAATTCTACCAGCTAAAATGTGTACGTTGCGGAGCACAACTTCTGCATAAGGTGAATGTAACATCGCTGTATGGGACTGGTATTGCATAAAACTTTTTTCCTGTACTATATTAATAAACCTGACCGACCTGTTCTTTGGAGTATATTTCATAACAAAACAAGTGTGACCAAGCAATTGACTGTATAATTTATCAACAATTGGAACAGACTACCAAGGGAAGTGATGTTTTCAAATCAAGACCGGATGCTTTTCTGCAAGATATCCTCTAGCCTAACACAAGTCATTGGGCTCTGTACAGGGATAACAGGATGTAAATTAATGGCCGACATTATACAGGAGATCAGATGGAGGAGGTCAGATGATCTATTGGTTCCTTCTGGCTTTAAACTCTATGAATGTGTTCAAACAGTGCAAGTCTGCTTACTGGTAAAATGTAAAATACATCTTTTATCTGTGCCCATAGCTAATCCCATGTGGATTATTCTGTTCTCCTATTAGATGGGTGTAATTGATGAGTTTGAGAGGAGTGCAGCTCTTGTACAAAATGATGAGCATCCTCAACTCCAAAGGGACTTTCAGTGATATTGAGGGTCTGTCGACATTGCAAAGGGGGGGTTGAATGACTCCTTGTGTGGCTATATTCTAGTTAGCTTGCTAAAAATAGAAGGGAGGATGCTGTTGTGTGGGTTTCAGCATTGGTTTCACAAGTGAGTATATATTGGGGGTTGGACAGACTTGTGCAGCCTGTGCTGAAGGTTATTCTGCAGCATTCTCACTTCTATTTTTAGCTCTCAACCTTTCCAGACTACTGTACCCCTTTCAGGAGTCTGATTGATTTTACATACCCCTAACTTTCACCTCACTTAAAAACTAACGTGCTTACAAAATCAGGCATAGAAATACAAAAATGTCATTGCACACTAGGACTGAAAAATGACTGACTTTCCCATTTTTACCATACATATAAAATAAATTGACTGGAATATAAATATTGCACCTACATTTCAGCATATAGTAGATAGAGCAGCATAAACAGGTCGTTGTCTGTATGAAATTTTAGTTTGTACTGACTTTGCTAGTGCTTTTTATGTAGCCTGTTGTAAAACTAGGCAGCTATATAGATGAGATGATGTATGCCCTGGAAGACCTCAGCGTACCCCCAAGGGGAATTGAACCACAGGTTGAGAACCACTGAGCTAGAGTACAGTTAGCATAGGAAGGTCTACCTGAGCTGCCATCCACACTCTCAGCTGCAGTGTAGATACATCCTTAGATTCCAGAGTCCCTACGGATTTTGAAATGGAGACTTAGGCTCCTAAATAATGTAGACACTCTTGAAAATGTACCTCTAGAGCCGTATTCTAGAGAAGAAGAAGCAGAGTAGGATTGTATCATTTATCTAAATGGGACTAATGGACATGTTTGCCTAACTTGGTATTTATTACATACCCATGACTTTGGTATTTGAGCACTGAGAGAGGCATGCACCCTATAGAGCTCATTAAGTGCTCGAATCAAAGCATCTTTCCATTGAATGCAGCAAGCTTTGGATCAGGTCCTACCTCAGTCTTTCAAAGAGCTGACCAATAGTCCCCACTTTGTAGTCAATTGCCAAGTCTAATTTATTTCAATGGGGGTGGGACCAGACCCAACGTGTTGTGGAATGGGTACCATCAAATACACCTCTACCTCAATATAACGCAACCCAATATAACACGAATTCCAATATAACATGGAAAAGCAACGCTCCGGGGGTGGGGGCGGGGTTGCGCACTCCTGCGGATCAAAGCAAGTTCGATATAACACGGTTTCACCTACAACGCGGTAAGATGCTTTGGCTCCTGAGGACAGCGTTATATCGGGGGGGAGAGGTGTAGCTGAAATGGCTCACAAGCTCCAAATTTAAATTGCCCCAAAGGGTGGGAAATCAACAAAGACCATATTTCAAAAGCCTGGGGAAAGAGTGGGCTACCTCTGATAGACAGGCAGCCTTCCAGGAGATAAAGAACCAGATCACACTGAAACCAGAGACATCGTGTTAAATATTAAAACTTCCGTAATATTCAGTTGTTATCTGAAGTCCCGGCAGTTCTGCAATCACTGATATTTAAGGGGAAATTAAAAGCCTTTGTACATTTTGTACTCAATGAAACTTGCATTGTAACTGTTCAGAAGAGTGCCTTTTAATCAGTATTAAATGCTGTCAACACACCATCTATGTGAAATCAGGTAGAAAACAACACTGCTGCTGCTCTCCCACTGTGGAGGCGATACAATTAAAGGAGTTACCGATATTAGGGAAAACTATAAGGGCAGTTAGGCTCTGGAACAGACTTCCAAGGGAGGTTGTGGAATCAAAAGTTTTAGGTAAAATTACAATTGATTGTTTTAGGAATCATGATTTTAAAATTAATTTTTCTGCAAATCAGAAAGCTATATTAAAGTGTTGAGCTTAGCCACTATGCACATTGTAATTCTTCATTGTGGCTGTCCAGATCTATGATGCATTCTGGCATTTTGTAAGCTGCTCTGACTAGCAATATACTGTCATTTAATGTGTTAACATTGGTTAATAAATGTATTTAAAATTAAAAAAAAAAATTGGGGGGAGGGAAAGGCTAGCTCAGTGTTTTGAGCATTAGCCTGCTAAACCCAGGGTTGTGAGTTCAATCCTTGAGGGGGCCACCTAGGGCGCTCTGGGGAAAAATCAGTACTTGGTCCTGCTAGTGAAGGCAGAGGGCTGGACTCAATGACCTTTCAGGGTCCCTTCCAGTTCTATGAGAGAGGTATATCTCCATATATTATATGAAAGGTTTTTTTAGAAACCAGTTGGACAAACACCTATGAGGGAAGGTCTAGGCTTGCTTGGCCCTGCCTCAGTGCAGGGGGATGGACTTGACTTCTCGAGATCCCTCAGAGCCCTACATTTCTATGATTCTACGATATTAACATACACACTGGAAATAGAAAATGAAATGAGGACTGGCTTCTTGGCTGGAGATAACCCCTGCAATGGGTGGGGCTATTTATCCATGGCTTCCTTCTAAGCTGCATCTTCCCTGCAATAATAATAATGACGTGATGTGCCTAAAATCATACAGCAAAGCTGGGAATTCAGCCTAGGCATCCTGACTCCCAGGTGATGGCTACACTGCAGTTAGACACCTGCAGCTGGGCCGGACCAGCCGACTGTGGCTTGGGCTAAGGGGCTGTTTAACTGCAGTTTAGACATTTGGGCTAGGGCTGCAACTTGAGCTCTGGGCAGGGCCGGCTCCAGGCACCAGCCCAGCAAGGAGGTGCTTGGGGCGGCCAAGGGAGAGGGGTGGCACACCCGGCTCTTCGACGGCAATTCGGTGGCGGGTCCCTTGCTCCCTCTCGGAGGGAAGGACCAGCCGCTGAAAACTGAAGCAAAAACCCTGGAGTCGGCCCTGGCTCTGGGACCCTTCCACCTCACAGGGTCCTAGAGCCCATGCTCCAGCCTGAGCCAAAATGTCTACATAGCAATTAAACAGCCCCTTAGCCTGAGCCCCACAAGCCTTAGTCAGCCGGTCCGGCCCAGCTGCAGGTGTCTAACTGCAGTGTAGAAATAACCCTCCCACCCCCCAGTTTCTTGGTCTAATTGCTAGACTCTACATCCTTGTTTTTTAATGCTTCATATATTTGTCCTTTTAGATTCCTAAATGTGCAAACGGAATGTTGTTCTCATTATTTTCTGCCAGAGCTTTACCTTTGGTGAAATTGTTTTGTTTTTTTCCCCCCCTGCAGAACGATTGTTGTGAAAATCAATGATGCTCGGAAGATGCCCAATCCCTTCTCTGTGTTCGAAATTTAAAGGTACAACATTGCTTTTAATCAATATCTGTTTTCCTTTCAAAACATATTTCAAACCTGATTTCAGGGCTGTCGGCTTTTGTACTGCTAAAGGATCTTGGTGCTGTCCACATACCGTATGTTGTAGTTTATGATGTTTCTTTGTTGTGTCTTTAGCTGTAATCCTTTATTATTAAATGCCCTGTTTGGATGATTTAAAGAAGGACTTTAACAATGGAGAAAACTTGGAAGAAAAAGTTTCTAGTCATGTAAAAAACCGTTTACTTTGGTTTTAATATTGTGCATTCCCTTTTCTAGTATAGTGATTGCTTGGTAGTGACTTTGAGACTTTAATTATAGACCTCTCCTGTTTTACTCATTACTTTCCAAAACTAGCTTTTTAAGGGTCAACCTTTCCAACATGGTTCTCAGCCAAGAGGGGAAATTTTTGTGACAGTTTAAGTAAAATCCCCTCAGTCATTCTTTAGCTATCAAAGAATGAAAAGAGAGACCTTTCCTCCAGCATTTAAAGACTTGACCACCAAGTCTTGCACTAAGATGCAAAAAACAAAAACAAACAAACAGAAGCCCCTCCAAACTTTGTATGGACATATTGTAGTTCTTTTGGAGTAGTCCTCTTGGTGGGTCTTTAGGAGTGGGAAATAAAATAATTAATATATGAGCTATTGAAAAATCATGTCTAAGCAACCTTTGATGACATTTGCTACAATGTTACTGCATTCATTTCCCCAATTGAACAAGATTTCAGGGTCATAGATGGTAAACAGCTTGAGCCAATCCTATGGAGGGCTTTGAATAGCAGGAGAGAGACCTTAAGCTGGAATTTGTTGTTGACTGGGAGCCAGTGCAGAGAATGGGGCTTTGAGGTGATGTGAGCATGGAGATATGTGCTGATTAAAAGATGGAGTGCTGCATTTTCTATCAGTTGGAGCATTTTGGGGATGTGTGTGAAGTTTCAGGCTTCATTCCTATGTAGAATGAGTTGCAACCCTTAGGTCTGGAAGTCACGGATATATGGATCACCATGGTCAGGTCTGATAGGATGGGGTGCAATCTCTTGTCTCTTCCCAGATGGAAGTATTTATTGCTGCTACCTCTGTTTGGTCATCCAGTGGTACTGAGGGTCTGTGGGACCCAGGTTTGTGGATTCAATATTTCCAAGTTTATGCTTGAACTTCCACACTGCACTGTAAACTTGGGTTTACAAGTGCTGGATCTGGGTCTCTCAGCCATGCTAATTCATCCATACAGCTTGACCCATAACTACACTGCAAAAGGACAGTTGGACCCACAGCAGGACTTAGTCTCTGACCCACCCCCACTAGCAAGGTCCTATGACCCTGGTCCTGAGGCCTGCTGACCTGAATCAGACTGATCAGTGTGTGGACAAAGACGGGGCTTGGACTCAGACCTGAGTCAGAGCCCAGGCTTAGTGTGCAGTGTAATTATACCCTCAAAGGCCCTCCAAGCCACAGATAAACATAACTCTTATGCCTGCTTTTAGAACATGTTGGTCCGTGGCTGCTCCTCTCTCATTTTGCCTATTGTAGCTGAGGCCATGTCTACACTAGGGAGCTTACAGCAGCACTACCGTCCCGATGCAGTTGTGCCACTGTAAGATCACTCGTGTAGTTGCTCTCTGCCGATGGGAGAGACATAATTAAACCACCTCCAATGAGCGGTGGTACCTATGTCGGTGAGAGAGCTTCTCCCGCTGACAGACAGCTGTCCACAGTGGCGCTTCTGTGGGTGAAACTGATGTCGCTCAGAGGGGTGGGTTTTTTTTCACACCCCTGAGCGACATAAGTTATACCGACAAAAGTGCTATTGTAGACATAGCCGAACTCTTCTCTGACCTGCTCTTCCACTATAAAACTCGGATCCTCAAGAGCAGGTGAGCTAAGTTAGCATCAAGCAAAGTATTCTTATTCCTATTTGAGTTTAAGGACCTGAGTGTAAAGACAAAACTCCCATTGATTTCAATGACAGCAGGACTGGGCCCAAGAGTCAGATTTTTCCATGTGGTCAGTGTTAGCCTAACTCTCCTCCCATTACAGTTGAGGAGACTTTTACCCTTGACATCAAAAGGAGCACAATAAGAACCAATGAGAGCTTTTGAAGCTCCCATGTTCCTCTCCTAGTGATGTCATCATAGGATTTCCCTTCTCCATTACATCTCTTCACTCCCTCCCACTCTCCTCTCACATCAACTTCAAACTCTTTTGTGGCTACATTTCCCCTTCCGACCCTTCGTCTGTTTAGGTCTTTGGGGGCAGTCCCTTACTACATACACACAGTACCCAGCACAATGGGGCACCAGGCTCATTTGGAACTACTAGAATACAAAAAATAACAAGAAGAAAAAAGGCAAAGAGAAGGGAAAGAAAACATCACAAAAATAAATGAAAATATTATTGAATATTTATTTGGATTTACTGCCTTACTTATAGAGGTTTTAATTAAAAAAAAAATCATTGTATTCACTAAAGTTAAATTACTGAAATATACATAGAGATATACCTTGGTTTGGGTTTTATTTTAAACTGTCTTTTCCCTTGTAGTAAGAGATGCATTTGAGTAGCTAACTGCAAGATATGTGAATTCATAGGAGAATAGTGAATAATGAATTATAGATGATAATCTCAGAGATGACCCAATGCCTATGATTTCTTCCATTATTTCTCATTACAGAGATAGATTCTCTTTGAGAGAAAGCCATCACGTAAATTATTAAGGATGCGAAAATAGAAATCCTTTATATATTTATTTTTTTCAAAATTCAGTGAACAAGCATTTAACGACTTTGTTTGGCCAGTCTTCAGAGTCCCTGTAAATCATGTGGAATGATTGATGTTTTTCCTGTGTTTTGTATAAAGCATTATTATTTCAGTTCCTCTGCTCCAGAAATAAAGGGTATCCTCATTCCTGACTTCTTTGTGGGTAAGAATGAATGATGGCTTAGACCCTCTGAAAAATCGGAACCTAATTTCACAGACCTTACTCAGATCAGTCATGTGACTAAAGCCAATGGGTTAACTCATATTAATAAGACTTTGGAGCTCCAATTCAGAAAGGTACTTAAGCATCAACCTAACTTGATGACTGGCCTGGACTGACAACAGCGGGTGGATCATTCAATTATTGCCCTGTTCTCTTCAT
The DNA here is from genome assembly GCF_013100865.1 of Trachemys scripta elegans. NCBI lineage: Eukaryota > Metazoa > Chordata > Testudines > Emydidae > Trachemys > Trachemys scripta. The sequence goes on from NC_048302.1 coordinate 128,029,371, forward strand.
TCCTTCTAAGGAACCTGGACCTGGCCACTATCAGAAGACAGGATACTGGGCTAGATGAACCATTGGTCTGACCAGTATGACTGAGTGCTGGGAGCTAACCAGGTGGACCATCACTCTGATCTCTCTGATACTAATCAGTTCCCCTGGAGAAGCTTGATTGGAGATAAGCAGCTAATTAGCTGATGAGGCTGGAAGAGCTGATGAACAAATCAGCAAAGGATATAAAAGAAGAGAGAGAGGGGAAGGAACTGAGAGGAGGGACCCGGGCTAGCTGAACGAAGGATGCTTGGAGATTCAAAGGAAGGGAGATCTCTGTTCCTATCTGGCCCTGCAGGAAAGGGCCAGAAACATGGTAAATGCTTTGCTGCACAAGGCTGTGTTGGTGATGAGAATATAAATACGTTCACATGAAGTTGTCCCCTACTGACAGAGTCTGCGAGGTTTCTGGGCATCAGAGGATGGGAATGGAGCGTGTTTTGTTACACTCAGTATGGCCATTCTTATGGTCTTAACTTCAAGTAGCTGAGTAATCCCATTGGCCTTGAATCTGTTACTATTTGTGCTCAGCAATTTGGAGGTTCCTGGCATCCTTAAAAGTGACAGGTTTGCTTTAGTTTCCTCAAATGAAAGGGATTGATTCCAAGTAAAGATCCAGAAAAGTTACAAGGATGGTAAGTATTCCAAGCAAAACAACAAAATCACAGATGATTGTCTGAGAGGAAATCAAGGGCCCAATATTGTAGGGGCAGTAAAGAATGGAGGGCTAAGGGTGGGGCCCTGACTTGCACAAGTAGTTCTCTTGAAGGCATTTACTACTAGGATAGCAATTTCTTTGCAGTCAATCAATTAAACATGTGTATGTGTTGCAGGATTGAGCCTCCGGTCTGGAGTCTTTATATATGTAGAAATAAGAACAATAAAGGAAAGGTTGGTGAAAGAAGACTTCTTTATTCATTCAGTTTCTTCCCCTTCAGCACAGACCTTCAGCACTGCTGGGTTCCCTTGAAACTCTACTGTCCTTATGAATAAGGGGTTAACTTACTTGTGATAGTCTGTAGCATTGCCTTCTTCAAGTCACAGGACTATGGGGTGAGGAATCTGCAATGACACTTAACACGTTTCTTTTGTATTAGGGTTGTGGGTTTTTTTAATCTGGAAGATTGATGTGGCAGTTCAGATGTTTATTATATATAACCCCCTCCTCTCCCTGCCACACCCCAGCCCCCAATCGCACTCCTCAGTAAACACAATGTCCCATTTAGGAACAATTCTATACTAGCACATCCCATCAGTCCACCACAGGATCCTGCCTTAAGTAGGGGTTCTGGATCTAATATGTCAACGGATCTGATTGCTTTTATTTTTTTCTCTCCTGTTTCCATTTCCCTCTCAACAGTGGGAAAGGGCCTGTTTCTGATCTCCTTACTCATGCAGAACAGCACTTTACTCCTTGAGAAAGCTCACTGAAGTCAATCAGACTTCTCCTGGAGCATTGCTGTATGCTACGATTCTGGCCCCTACATGCCATTGCCGTTCTCCTCACCGCCCACGTGTAGTGGTTGGGGAGAAGCAGCTCAGTGGAGGTTATTCTCCCCCTCAACCTGCTACCCACAATGTGGGTAACTTATGCAAAGACATAAGGGGACATCTCATGGTCCTTTACCATCTTGCACAGGCATGTGAGGAAGCTCAATATTGAACCTTAAGTCCTATGATTTAGGACCACAATTCACTCCTTGCTTCCTTTGTGCTCCGAGGGTGTACTTATTTATTGATGGCCTAATCCAGCTATAAATTACTACCCCTCCTTGCTAGCTCATCAGCAGTGGACAGAGGAACCAGGGCTCTGTCCATTCACCACCCATCTGCTCCATGGAGAGAGTCCTTGGGTCTGTAGCCCCACACAGTCCTGCGTACCCCGATCCAACATCCAAGTATACTGCAAGAGGAGTTCTTATTGTGCCTTACTCACCTGCATGGGTCAAGTCACAGTCTAATATGTCGATGTAGTTGGCTTATACTGCAGCAGGGGCATTTGAAAGCCAAATGCGTTGAAAGATCCGAACCTGTTGTTGTTGTGTATATAGGATTTTCACTCTGTGGTTAGTGCACAGCCTAAATGTGTCTCCTTCTGTTCAACAAGATTCTGGAGCACCTCTATTTCAGAGGTCAGGTTGACTTTGTCTATTGATTCAAATGAATCTTCTCCTCGACATGTTCTTTTCCTCCCTGGACATTAGTTTTATGATTGGTGTTTAGTGAAATGTCACCAGAACCAGCACTCTGATGTATAAAAGGCGATGCCATCAGCAAAGAATGTTGTTTTTTTAAAGGCAGCTTGGTCTCATCACTTGTTGAAAAGCAGTCGGATGTTGTTGCTTTGCTTTGGTGACATGTTAACAGAGGAGCTCTGGAAAAAAAAGGGAATAAGAGAGGAAAAAAGAGGAAAAGTTTCTGATACAACAGTGGAAGCAGCGATAGTTTTAATTGTTCTTTGACAGGGCAAAACCTGCATAACAACAGAGGCATCTCTTACAAGCTGTGTTTGCAGCAAAGAGCATTGACATGATTTGTGACGTTTACAAAGCTTGGAGCAGCACTGAGGTACCTAAAACCAAATGGGGGATTAGGACACAGGAGAGGAGGAACCTTCAGAAACTGAGTTCTTCTTTTCAAGCAAATCTCCTTAGTAATTAAGGAGACAGATGCAGACAACGGAGGGTGTGTGATAACGGCAGAGCTGGTCCTCAATGATGTGTTAGATTATTGCTGGCCCCATATACAAGGGAAGGGAAAGGAAGGGTGAGGAATGTCCCTGTATTGGGCCTTTAATCTGCCACCAGCTGACTGGGGAATGTATGTCCTATGCCCTGCTAGTTCCTCTGTGGGCACTAGCTGCCTGGAAGAGGGAAGAGACAGGATGAGTGAGAGTAGGCCATAGCCCCCCTTTGCCTGGAGGGGAGTGAATTCTGAACCCTCTCCGAGGCTGGCAGAGACACCATTCTGGCATGCACTCCCTACAGCCCTGACAAGTGAGGGAGCCAGAATTCCTTCGGTGGATCCCAGCTCTGTCGCATCCCTCTGCCTTACTCCCCACACAAGGAGAACCCACTTGGCATTACATGTTCCATGTACACTCCTGAATAAGGGATGTACTTGACAGGGAGGAATGCCTGGGGCTTACTTTATTGGTTATGAGTATCAATGGTAAATACAAAATCACAAGGTGCCGCTAACCCACTTACATGATTTTGCTGGAGCAGATGGTGCAGCTACATGATAGCCCCAATCATTTCTCTCTAGCTAGACCCAGAGAGAGATGATGATAGGCAGCTATTCTCTTTCTCAAGATCCCTCATGTGCAGAGTCCCTTCCGTCAATACTGACATGAAATTGCTTGGTGAGATTGTGTCATGGGCTCTGCAGTCAACAATATGTTGACTTTCTATTTCCTCCTCAACAGAATTTTATAATGCTACAGGGACTGGCCAGTGCTTGTCTCTGCTCCTTTCTCTCATTTGCCATGTGGATATTTCGATCACCACTAAATTCTTCATATGTGCAGCTAAGTAACTGTTACAATTTTGTATTCATGTATTGCTAGGGTGACCAGACAGCAAGTGTGAAAAATCGGGACAGGGAGTGGAGGGTAATGGGAGCCCATTTAAAAAAAAAGCCCCAAATATCAGGATTGTCCCTATAAAATTAGGCCATCTGGTCACCCTATGTATTGCTGTGCCTTCAAATTTCTGGGAATGTACTGCCAGCAGGGGCAGCCATTTTGCATTGAGTTTAGAGGCAGCATGCTACACAGGAGGCGCACACACTGTGCTTTCATCTGCGATCTGGAACTTTGCGGTTCTTTTGTTTTCCTTAAGCTAAAAGAAAAGTCATTCAAAATGAACGCGTACGTTTGTTCTCTGTGCACAGAAAATATAACAGCTGTTTCTGTAGTGAACACCGACGGCCAAATGTAGAGGTGATTTGTAAGATCACATATTCTTGTGTAAAGCTACAAAATAGTAAAATGGTGTAAGGGCATCAAACGGAACTAGAATGGGACAAAATAGGAAAAGCCACTAACAAAAGGCATGAAAAAGGTTTAGATTAGAGTAGTCTACCTTCTTAAACCAACACCTTCTTCTGATCTTGTGAATGGGTAAACTGTACCAGCTTACACTCTCAAATCCACTTGAGGTGCAATTGCATATTAGTTAATCAGTTTTTGAGGGCTATTATTAATAAGATCACTAATCAGCTAGGAATAGCAACTGACTTCTCTTTAGACAGTGTTACACTATTTATTTCTCCACAGTTATCAGCAAGTGGTTACATATCTGATTCACTATACTGCATCTCAGCTTTTGGTCTGAATAAGCCTGAATGGAGTACTGACAACTCTAATAGCATAATGCAAGCTGGGTGAGAATGCTTTAACTTTTGGAAAGGTTATTGGTGCTGTGCTAACAGAAATCAGTCAACCAGAGAAAATGTGCCCTTCTAGTGTTTATTGAGATGGCATGTTTCAGCCGGTGTGCTTGTAGAAATATTCTGATTTTAGATGCATCCCTTTGTTAATGCAGTGGTTCTCAAACTTTTGTATTGGTGACCCCTTTCACATAGCAAGCCTCTGAGTGTGAACTCCCCCCCCCCCCTTATAAATTAAAAACACTTTTTAATATATTTAACACCATTATAAATGCTGGAGGCAAGAGGGGTTTGGGGTGGAGGCTGACAGCTCCCGACCCCCCCATGTAATAACCTCGTGACCCCCTGAGGGGTCCCGACCCCCAGTTTGAGAATCCCTGTGTTAATGTGTTGTGAAAAGGGAGTGGAATTTGGGCAGACACTGTTTTGGAAAGAAGATAAAGGAGGATTTGAAAGGAATTTCAAGAATGTCATAAAACTGGGTGCCCCATCCCTGACATTTCTATTTGAATATCCCTTTGTGTTTAGTGGGAGGGGATTAATGTCTTGTTAATTTTCTTGGAGACACAGGAAACAGAAAGGTTAAAAGCAAAATATAAAGTTTGAACAACAACCAAAAAGAGATGCTAAGTTGATCCCTAGTGCCAATCCCAGGGCACCTGTGTTTGGCCATGTGTCTCATCTGCAAACTGTGCCAAAGCATCAGTCGCCAAAATTCAAATAAAATTCAAATTGAAAACCCAAGGCTCAAATTATTTATTCAGTTGAAGCTCTCCAATCATTATTTAAACATTCCAAGTGAAATCGTCAGAAAGGTGGCCTGGGATGAATTAGGAACACAACTCCGGCTCTCCCTTAATGGAAATTGTGTGTCAAATTCTGTGTGCAGAGGTCTAGAGCATTATTAAGTCCTTTGGGTCAACCTCTTTTCCTTTATTTTACTTTTTATAATAGAAAGCAATTGGACTTGCACTCCGTTCCACAACCCTTTTGCAATCTGATATGCTTTTCAGTCATGCTCACATGAGAGTCTGAAAACTCTGAATCATAAACAATAGAAATCTGTTTCTCCCAAAGGTATCCTTGTCATGGACTAGCCCCGGCAGGAGCAAAAAGAAAAACACAGGCAGGGGATTGTTGTAGTTCCTGACATATCTATTAATGTACTGAAAACAACCTTTCCATACCAAACCTATGGGTTGAACCTGATGGAAGCAATTTCCAAGTTGTGAAGAATATTCTTCTGTCACATGTTTCACTGATTCTCCAATGAATAGAAAACTTTACTTTAGTCACTGTTTCTAAAAGTTGTGTCCCTGGGTTTTAAAGCTATTTGTATCACACTGATAGCTTAGAAGTGTGATTTCTGGATTGAAATTTACTTACACTGTAAAGCTTCAGGGCTTAACTTCCACAAGACTATATTTCATCTAGGCAAGGAAGGGCAAATGTAAGAGATACATTCTGTATTCGGTAGTAGTGGTCCTCAAGCATTGTAGTAATGCTGTTTTGGGCTGTACTGCTATGTTTTGTAGGGTGGCATATTGAGTCTTGGAGAAAATAAAGAACTTTCGCCCATTTCTGAAACCTATGGGAACTCAAAACTGAACCATACTATCCAGGCTATAAAATGTTCATCTGAGAATTGAACTAGAAGTATCAACCTAACACAAAGAAAAGCTTGCATGCTACAGCTTGACATGAATAGAATACAGGCTTTGTTAGTATTAATAATGAAAAAAATATAATAACGGGATTCCCAATAGAATTCTGGGTCTCAATGTACTTGGTACTGTATATATGTATAGAAAGAAGTAGTCCGTTCCTTAGAGAACTTGTAATCTACATATACAGAGGGCGTCTATTTATTTCTATTTTACAAACGAGGAATTGAGGCAGAGAAAGAAAGCGAGAGACGCTCTAACCCAGTGGTTTGGGCACTCACCTGAGCGGGTGCATGCCTGGGTGCCAGTTCCCGGACTTATCAATATTTAATTACATATATAAAGAAGTGTAACAGCTTCAATAGGAGAGATTGAGTTCCCCACCCCAGAATCCCCTATAGGCTAGTGGTTAGGGGACTCCCCTGGGCAGGGGAAAGCCTAGATTCAAGTCCTTGTCCCAAATTAGATCCAGTGGGGATTTGAAGATGGGTTTCAGGCACCCCAGGTGAGTGCTGTGACTATTAGGTTTATTAGGACACCACCACCTTGGTGGGTTTTTTTGAGCGGTGAGGGAGAGAAAGGGCTTGCATGGCTTAGATGCCAAGAGAGAGTTAATAGTTGTGACTCCTGAGAGGAGGGAGGCATCTAACTCCCTGAGCCATGCCCCTCCCCTTGGCTTTTCCTATTGGCTAGCTTAGGTGGTGCCCTGCTCAGTGTGCGGGCTTCTGAGAATCACAGTCTTAGGAACCCACTCTCCCTGTGCATCACATAAGGAGCCTGGCTGCCTCATACAGGGCTGAGGATTCCACCACATGGCAGGTTGCCTACAGTTAGGTGGTGCAACACGTAAGTCTCACTGTGGATCTAGTCTTTAGGTCTGGCAATGCTGAGCAAAGCAACCCCTCAATGCCTAAGTGACTGCCCAAGGTCAGACAAGGGCACGGGCTTCAAAGTCAGATCTTCGGAGCCCCAATCCAGTGCCTCAATTGCAAAACCAGTGTTTGCAAATAGTTAGCACATAATGGTATCTGTGGATCAGTTTAGCACTCTTCCCCAAGCATGGAATTGAGGGTCAACCACTTCTTTTGCTTTGCCAACATGGCTGTGAAGATCCATGGGTGAGGTGGGGATGGAAACTGGGTGGGATAAGGAGCAATGAATAGGTAGGCTCCTACTGGGTGGTGGCAGGGTGGTAGAGATGTGTTCAAGGTGAAGCTAGCAGGATCTAGAGTAAGGGGAGCACAGCTCAAAGCAGATGGGGCGCTCCCCCTGCACCTTGGCTGGTGCCATGAAGAGTACAGGGAGAGCTCCTTCTCCTGGCAGAGTCAGTTTTTATCCTTGGGAGTGAGGGCTCAGAAGTAGCATAGAGGTACCGGGCCCTTCCACAGTGAATTTCACAAGACAGGTTCTTGCAGAACTCCCTGTTCAGTTGCTCCATTTTCCGGACTCAGGAGATCCTGCATAGATTAACATTTTGAGAAGTATCTGAACTGGAGCTGAAATCCAAACCTTTTAAGCTTTTCCCATCATTGGTGTTTTGGATGATTACCATAAAGCATTTAAGTCATTTGTACTATATAAATAAGGGTGGTATTATGAGCTTATATCATTTTGCTTAGGAGGTTTCAATATAATGCACATTACCATACAGTAGCTGCAAGCCATTAATAGAAATAATGGCTTTCTGTACTATGACATGCATGAAATTGTTTTAGAACACCACATTACATCTGCTTTGCACACAGAATAAGTAATTACCACTGTGCTGGAACTTGCTACTCCAGCTACTAAATGTTTCCCATTTGTTATACCCTTGTATCACTTTACTGGGAACTAGACAACTAGAGTTTCACTTAAAATTTTCAGTCAAATTTTTCAGTTTTCAAAGATCAGAAACCAAAACAAAGATTTTTTTACAAAACCCAAACGTTTTAGTGATTTTTTTCTAAGAGAACGTTTTGAACTAATTAAATTTCCTCAATTTGTTTTTTAAAAGGCCACTTTTACTCCGACAAAAAAAAAAAAAAGCTGATTGAAAATTCAAATTAGCAATATTGGAAAGCAAAGGAGAACCGCAGCAGGAATTCAGTGAAAGGTCATTTCCAAGTGGACTCAGCCTTGAATGACGGAATTTAAACTCTCATGATGTAACCTTCCTATTGCATTCTGGGTGCAATGGATAAGTGTGATTCCCTCTGCCATGCTATGATTTTTTCCTGTTTAGTTTACAATATAGCACTGATTCAGGAGCGCTATCACAAAAGTCAGGTAGTTGATGATGATGCAACATGGGACTTGGCTTGCCTGCTAGGATTAATGGCATATGCATCCAACCAATTCCCTGCCATCCCAGGGGCATCCGGCCTTGGTGCAGCTCGGTGTCTCCTGTTCCCTGCCTGTGGGGGGACTCCTGAGGACTAAACTACTTTACCTTAACTGAAGTCATTGGGCTCAACATAGGGGCAATTGAGTGATATTTAATTGCCTGTGATATACCTGAGGTTAGACTAGATGATGTAATCATCCCTTAGGTCTTAAATTCCATGAAACTATGAAATAAAGCGCCCTGCATTACAAAGCATTCTAAGCACAACATAAAACAAATCATTTAATCCACCTCTGAAATACGGTAGATACAGATAGTGTTTCCAAGCCCACAGCCAAAACACCCAACAGCTTAGAGCAGTAAATGGTGTTGGACACAATCCCAAGGTTCAGCTTTGGACTCAGCACTCTGGGCCCTAAAGGAGCATCTGAGAAAACCACCTGTCTTAGGAGCATCCCCAGGAGGCACAAATCCAGCGTAGCCTGAACTATTCCACGCGGACACTACCAACCTGGCATAGGAGAACACTTTATGGGAGGCAGGAAGGTGCATCTTGGAGCATAGGGTCCTTCCCCAGCATCTTGGCTGCTGCAGCATAACTTAGCCTTGGAGCTGCTCTAAGCTATACCAGGGACCATGATGGTGCCCTGCCATCCCAAACTGGAATCTGTCTGGGTCATGCCTCTAATTCTGCCATGAAATTTTAAGTGACCATGAGTAGTAGGAGATTTTGTCTTATGCATAGAATCATAGAATATCAGGGTTGGAAGGGACCTCAGGAGGTCATCTAGTCCAACCCCCTGCTCAAAGCAGGACCAATTCCCAACTAAATCATCCCAGCGAGGGCTTTGTCAAGCCTAACCTTAAAAACCTCTAAGGAAGGAGATTCCACCACCTCCCTAGTTAACCCATTCCTGTGTTCCACCACCCTCCTAGTGAAAAAGTGTTTCCTAATATACAACCTAAACCTCCCCCACTGCAACTTGAGACCATTAGTCCTTGTCCTGTCATCTGCTACCACTGAGAACAGTCTAGATCCATCCCCTTTGGAACCCCCTTTCAGGTAGTTGAAAGCAGCTATCAAATCCCCCCTCATTCTTCTCTTCTGCAGACTGAACAATCCCAGTTCCCTCAGCCTCTCCTCATAAGTCATGTGGCTCTAGCCCCTTAATAATTTTTGTTGCCCTCCACTGGACTCTTTCCAATTTTTCCACATCCTTCTTGTAGTGTGGGGCCCAAAACTGGACATAGTATTCCAGATGAGGCCTCACCAATGTCGAATAAAGGGGAACGATCACGTTCCTCGATCTGCTGGCAATGCCCCTACTTATACAGCCCAAAATGCCGTTAGCCTTCTTGGCAACAAGAGCACACTGTTGACTCATATCCAGCTTCTCGTCCACTGTGACCCCTAGGTCCTTTTCTGCAGAACTGCTACCTAGCCATTCGGTCCCTAGTCTGTAGCAGTGCATGGGATTCTTCCGTCCTAAGTGCAGGACTCTGCACTTGTCCTTGTTGAACCTCATCAGGTTTTTTTCGGACCAATCCTCTAATTTGTCTAGGTCCCTCTGTATCCTATCCGTACCCTCCAGCATATCTACTCCTCCTCCCAGTTTAGTGTCATCTGCAAACTTGCTGAGGGTGCAGTCCACTCCATCTATGCATATCTAAAAGGCAGCATGCATCCATGCATATCTAAAAGGCAGCACATTCAGTAGCACAATGCTCTGTATCATCATTCTGGGGCACTGGCTCAATAAGGATGGAGAAGAAAGGGGTCCACTTTAGTACAACTTCCTGTATCAGGCAGATCTTTCCCAGGAAATATCCCATCCCAGTGTCAATCAGTTCAGCTTCTTTTGCGGTGTAGCAAGGACTCAAGTCCAATGCAATATTTGTGCCCAGCGCCTTTTTTACAATGTTTTGTTTTATTGCACATATTTATAACTCTAAATCACCAAAAGGATTTAAGCATTGACTGAGTTCCTGGATCCAATCTTCACAACGTTCCGCTGCTATAAATCCAGAGTCACTTCTTTCAGGGCGACTGCACTAGTTCTCCACTGAGCAAAATGAGCGTCGAACACTAACAGACCCAAATGGTAACATTTCGTACACATGTAAATGATTGCACGAAGTGCGAGACACTGGGCAATCAGACCTAATGCAGTTACTGCTGGCTTAGATTGGAATGTGCTCTATTCACAGTCTATTCTGTCCCATGGTTGAGTTGTTATATTTGTTCTTGAATGTTTGTTCCTGTTCTCAGTGATTCTGAATCCAGTCTGTTTCATGGCATGGGGACTTTTCCTTCCTTGGCTCCCAGGGGTGTCATTTCAGAAAAAATTCTGAGGAGGGGGAAGTGGAGTATATAGACCTATGAAAAGTTTTTTTTTTTGGGGGGGGGGGGAAACATGGTCGGGGCAGCTGCCTACTCTTGCCCCATAGCAAGTGACACCTCTGATTGGTATAGATCAGTGGTTCCCAAATTTTAACAACCTGCCAACCCCCTCCTAAAAATGAATATTTCCAGGGATTTTCTCCTTTACCTGAGTATAAATTATAAAAGCAGTGATCTTGGAAATATAAAATTTGTTTTTATGACATGCTTATGACACACTATTATTAATTATTATTTATAATTACATTATTTTTATTACATTATGAAAACGGTAACACTCTTCCAAGATCTCACTTCCGTAGCTTGTATCACTTTGAATAAGCCTGTTATAAGACAGGGCTCCTATGTTTCATCAAAGAGTATCAGGTGTGAAACAGCATGAAGGTATTTAAGAAGCCAACTCAAAGAGTTCCTCCTACATATGCATTCAGGTCTTGAGCAGTCCAGGCAAACAACACACGTTACAACAAAGCTTAAACTTGTTCTTCATAATAATTTTAAAAACAATACTACCTGCCTATTTAATTTTAAAAATAGCAAAAAATATCCACCTCCCTTTCCATTTCTTATAAGGAGTCTTGAAGTTTAAATCTCCTCAGTATGATAGATATGCTTGCTTTGATCTGCTTAGCTCTTGGAAGTCCAGGGGCTCCAGGCTGCTGGCCCCGTGCTGTCCGGGGTCTCTAGGGACAGCTCTGTCCGCCATTAGGGAATTTTTTCCTGACAACCCCCTGTAACATGGGGTTCACGAACCCCAGTTTGGGAACTACTGGTATAGATAGATTGACTTGCAGAACAATACATAACAACCCATATCACGCCTTCTGATCACTTCAATTTACCCTTCATTCATTTGCTTTCATTTCCATCACTGGAGTGTAACAGTGTTGTTTATTCATTTTTGTGACTGTCATCCCTGGAAGCTAGTGCATTCTTCCCCCAGTCCCACCGCCAAGGAAATCAGGGGGTGTTTTAGCATGAACTCAAATGAGAGCAGGATCTAAATACTAATCTCCATAGAGCAGCTACATAAGATTCATTTGTGTTTTAATTCACCCAAGCCTTGTGTGTCTTTGATTGTGAAACCTATTCAACTTCTAGTGACTTCTTAAATGTTCTTTGATTTGATTCATGACCTTTGAGTCTCTTTATATATAGTTCAGACAGCGCATTTGATTTTTCACAGGTGAAACTGCATGAAGCAATCCCATGAGTGGATTTGAAGTTCATAGACCTGATAATAAATAATAATATATGGAGATATAGCTATCTCATAGTGCTGGAAGAGATTCTGAAAGGTCATCAAGTCCAGCCCCCTGCCTTCACTAGCAAGACCAAGTACTGATTTTTCGCCCCAGATGGCCTTCTTAAGGATTGAACTCACAACTCTGGATTTAACAGGCCAATGCGCAAACCACTGAGCTATCCCTCCCCACCAGTGTAAGTCAGGAGTAACTCTATGGAATCAATGAGGTAACAGATGTAGCTGTGAACGGAATCAGGCCCTAGATGCATTATGCCTAAGCTCAGACCTCCCAACAGTCCCAGGTTTTGAGGGACTTCCCCACTTTGACGCGCACACACACACACACACACACACACACACACACACACACACACACACACACACACACACACACACACACACACACGCTGTCCTGATTGTAGAATACACTGCATCAAGAGGCAGGGTGTCCCAGGCCCCCAGTTTGAGAGGGCCACCAAACCAAGTGGTATCACCACACCACTTCACTCTCTCCAGAGAGGTGGACTGGACAAATTTGAGTGCCATTGCAACTCTATGCACTAGGTCACAATGCCAATTAAATATTGCTAACTTCATCTCCTGAGGGGCAAATGGGCCAAACCCAAGTGGTGCTGCATCCTGCTTTAGCCACTTCAGTTGCTTGCCAGTCTTCCCGTATTTAAAGACTTAGAACTACAGGCCGGCTCTTCAGCTGGGGTAAACCACTGCAGCTACATTAATAGTGTCAGACACAAACACCCACAGCCTTGGAGGTGCTCCCCCTCTGAATGGACACTTCCCAGGCTGTTGTGTTTTGTGACCATCTCACTGGGCTCCCTGTGTTCTTTAAGCCTCCTGCATCTGACCAGAGTCCAGGCACTGCCCCTGACTTGGGTTTCTAGGCATATTGTCAAGGTGCAGATCCGTCTAGCACCCCAGCCTGAGACCTGGAACCCTGCAGCCCATCTGCTTATCCCCTAGGACTAGTGCTGACCTCTCAGGCTCCCTGTAGTCTAAGTACAACCCTTCCCTTAGCTCCAACCATGTGGGGGCTCTGGGTTTACAGTTTAACTTTTCAGGGGCACGTGACAGAAAAAGCAATGGACACACAGACTTTGCTTACAATACTAACCACAATTTACTTAGCACGAGAGAGACACAGATCTAGACAAATAATAAACACACCAATAAATGTTTCCTCATTGGAACTTTGGACTTGGACAGAAACTTCTGGACTATCCAGCATCCTTCTCCTGCAGCTCATGACTTTTCTTCAGAATCATATAGCCTCTCTCCCTCTACAGGTCACTTGGCTTTCCCTTACCTTGGCTGGTCCCTCAGTTAAAGAGGACACTCTTGCTACAAAAGCATACCCCTCTCTGTTGCCCAAAGCTATCTGTGTCCAGTTGTATGAGTCCCTGAAGTTCATACATCCCCCTACCACCATCTGTTCCCTTTATTCTGCTGGTGGGGATTTTCCACTCCCTTCTTCCTGCAAAGGAGTTGGAGAGACTAGCTTCTCCCAGCCAATCCACTGTCACAAGTGTTCCCCCCTGAATAGGCGGCCATTGAGTTTTAATGACTGACTATTCTCTGTGGTCTGGCAGAGGCATATCAGCAAATATGGTGGATTCCCATCCAGATACAGGCATTCCATGATATTACAGTTTCATAGCAACTTCATAACATCAATCAATTTGTACATTAGAATCATAGAATACCAGGGTTGGAAGGGACCTCAGGAGGTCATCTAGTTCAACACCCTGCTCAAAGCAGGACTAATCCTCAGGCTACATCTACACTACAGGGGGGAGTCGATTTAAGATACGCAAATTCAGCTACGCGAATAGCGTAACTGAATTCGACGTATCGCAGCCGACTTACCCCGCTGTGAGGACGGCGGCAAAATCGACCTCCGCGGCTTCCCGTCGACGGCGCTTACTCCCACCTCCGTTGGTGGAGTAAGCGCGTCGATTCGGGGATCGATTGTCGCGTCCCAACGGGACATGATAAATCGATCCCCGAGAGATCGATTTCTACCCGCCGATTCAGGCGGGTAGTGTAGACCCAGCCTCAGACAGATTTTTGCCTCAGATCCCTAAATGGCCCTCTCAAGGATTGAGCTCACAACCCTGGGTTTAGCAGGCCAATGCTCAAACCACTGTTGTACTGAGATAAATTTCTCAAGTTGTCACAGAAGTCAAAGGCTCTGTGCCAATTAGCGCCAGCTGAGGATTTGGCCTTGTTTAAAATTACTTTATTGCTCTATTACAGAATTATTCCCATATATATTTATATATTAGGAAAACAAATTTCCTTTCACTTCTGTTCTAAGTCTACCAATGTTATTCTTTCTATAGTGGTGACCCTGACTATTGGTGCTCAACAAATAAATGTTAATATTCAGCTTCCCAGCATTCACAATGGGGAAATTATTACTCACAAGGGAAAGCAAGAATTCTATTTAGTAAACAAATTGAAGTTTTGACATTTGGTTTTGTTCTGCATCGGGATAAAAATGAGACCTTTCAATTGTTGCGTGTGTGAGAGCGAGCGAGCCTAGAATAGCCAGTAGATGGGGAACTCACTGGGGCTGCGGGAGTAGCCAGTAGCCCAGTGGATAAATCACTTAGCTGTGCCCAATGGTTAGGGCACTCATGAGGGAAGCCCAGGTTCAACACAAGTAGAGTGGCCTAACCACTGGCCTATTCTTGGGTGGGTCCGTTGCATGTGTGGTCTTTTGGGTTTTCACCAGAAATTCCATACTGGATATGCCAAACCTTCTTGATGAAGGCGTCATTAAAACTGATATGTATTGTGAGAAGCTTTGGTATTAAGAGATTGGCATTTTCTGATGAAAAAAAAAAGACATGTAATCAAAAAATGTCCCACCAGCTCCATAATTTACCCACATTCACAAAGTGATTGGAGATCTCCAGAAGGAAAGCATTACGTAAATGCAAAGTATGATCAGTGACAAGATGCAGTAACCTTGGTTTGGGTGTTACTATTGCTAGCCTTTCCTTGCTTTTTGAAAGTCATTTTCATGTCTGCAATACAGATCAACCAAAAATATAGGGTCCTGGACTTCTCATATTCCCTCCCTCGCTGCTGTGAGCAGAGTAGGTGTGCTCTAGTGCAGGGGTTCTCAACCAGGGATCTGGGTCCCCGGGGGGCTGCAAGCAGGTTTCAGGGGGTTCGCCAGGCACAGCTGATATTAGACTTGCTAGGGTGGAAAGATGAGGTCCTGCCACATGGGACTGCAGCCTGGGCCCTTGAGCCCACCACCTGGGCCTGAAGCCAAAGCCTGAACAACTTAGCTTTGTGGTGGCATGGGACCCCAGGCAGTTGCCCTCCTTGCTACCCCCCCCCCTAATGCCGGACCTGGCTTTTATATGCAGAAACCCAGTTGTAGTGGCACAGCTGGGCCGTGGAGTTTTTATAGCATGTTGGGGGTGGGGGCTGAGAAAGAAAAAGTTTGAGAACCCCTGTTCTAGTGAGTAGGGAACTGGTTTGAGAGTCAGTACTGTTAGGCACTTGTCCCAGCTGTGACCATGGGCTAGCCATGTGCCTCTCTGTGCTTCTGTTTCCCATTTGTTTGTTTTGTCTAATTAGACTGTAAGCTCTTCAAGGAAGGGGCTTGCTCACTATGTGTTTGTAGCACAATGGGGTCTGATCTTGGTTGAGGCTAACCACTGCTACCTTTTTAGATTCAACTTTTTTTTTCAAATGATGATCCAGGACTTAGACAAGGGCACTTTAAGTCAGGAGACGGCTTTTATTCCTATCTCTGGCACTGGCTTGATGTCTGACTTTTGCAAGTCTCATAATTTCTCCATGTTTCGCTTCCCCCATTTGTAGTATGGAAACGAACATACCTGTTTTTGAAAAATGCTGTGAAATCCCCATGGAAAGTTGCTATGTGTGGATAGAGTCTTATTAACCAAAAGCAAAAGACTGCTCCAACAACCAGTTAGGATCGCTAAGTGACAGCAGTGTAGTCACCTATCACATAATTTACAAGCCCCATTCACTTAAAAGCAAGTAAATGAATAGTTCAGGACATTATAAATCTTACATTGCCTATGGAATAAGCAAAGAGATTCTTCAAGTAAAAAGAAATGCATATTTCTTATCTCACTGTTCTCTCCCTTACCCGCTGGGATAAATGCTATGCTATTCAGATACACCATGTTATGCTCCACCATGGGTTCTCTTGAGGAAGCTGTTGGACCATTCTTGTTATAGGCTGGGGATCAGCAGTGGCCCCCAGCAACAAAGCTGAAGGGACAGCTTGGTATGTCAGTAGACACCCATATGACTCAGATATCATGTTCTGTCAAATCCTTTCTTTTTATGCACTTTGGTGCAGGTGGAGAGAAACTGTCAATTCAATTCAGTTTAGTTCCTTGAGACTTTATTGGCCCGGCAAGCTATGAAAGTGTTGCCAACACATTAAAAGAGTGAGAGACCCTGCAGGTATCTGTCACATGTAGGTGTAACTCACCAGAAGTGGATTACCTGATGTGTTTGGAGTTCTATCCCCAGGCATGAAGTTTTACCCTATCCAAGGTGGTGGGTTTGGAAGCAGATAGGAATTAATCATATCCAGTCTAGTGTCCTGTCCATTATGGTTATCATACCTAGCTCAACAACTGATCTACTGTATGACCTTAAGCAAGTCTCATTGTGCCTGTTTCCTCTCCAGCCTTTGTCTGTCTAGTCTATTTACAGCTGGTTGGAAAGTTTTCCTTTACACAGTTTTCCTCTGGTAAATGCTATTATGACAAAATTAAAGATTTTTGTAAAATCAAATAGATTTCAATGAATTTTGTTTAAAAAATGAAAAAAAAAAGCAAGTTTTGAAATTGTTGAAATACCAATTTTGACATGTTTGGAATTTAAATTTTGATTTTTTTTTTGTTTTAGTTTTGAAAAAACTATTCATTTAGAACTGTGTTTTCTATTTAAAAATTAGAAAATAAAATGGGGCAGAATTTCAATTAAAGTGTTTGAAATTTACGGAAACAAAACTTAAATTGATCTAGGATTTTTATTTTTATTTTTTAAATTTCACCAAAAACAAACAAAAAATAACCAAAATCACCTTTTGGCTTTTTGTCCCAGTTCATGAACGTTGGCAATTTCAAAATCTGGAATTTTTTCACAGGACAGAAAATCCATTTTCTGACCTGCTCTAACGATAAGCCCTTCAGAGCAGGGACTGTATACACTACTACAATTGGGTACAGATCGCATTGTGGGTCTCTGGGGGTGCATCTACACAGGCTGCAGAAGGGAACCGTCCAGACTGGGTCGACAGAATTGGGCTTGCAGGTCTCATGCTAGCTATCTAAAAATAGGGGCCTAGACACCCCTTTGAAGGTATACCTTGGGCAGGAGCTTGGGCACTGATACCTGACCCCTACCCTCAGCCTTCAAGCTACACAGCTATTTTTAGCACAGTAGCGTGAGCCTGAGTCGGTAAACCCGGGCTGGGATACTTGCTGCTGCAGGCTGTGTGGATGTGCCCTGGGTGCTACTTCCAAAATGATAATAATAGTAATAAAAATAATAATTCTAATAATAAAAGTAGTAGCGTAAGCAAGCAGCCTGCAAGAACTCGATGCAGCAGCAAAAACGCTACAGTGTCTTTGAAAATAATATCATAAACTCCAGCCATGTGACATTTATGTGAAATTATAAATATCTTCTTTATATGTAAATAGGCCTACAAAAGATTGCAAAGGGCTGATCTCTCTGCAGACATTTTTTCCCCCTGTCAGAAGCAATAGAATTTTTATTAGCATAATTCCCATGATTCAGCAATGAATGTGTGATCTTTGATCAAACTAATTAGAAATAGTTACCCTCTGCACTTACAGATATATCAAGTTTATTAGTAAAATTATGTATGTGCACATGTAGCAAATAACTAAGCACATTAAATACAAAATATGACATTTATACCACAGCATGGAGTGGGGAAGCATTCCAATTAGGTGTTGAGTATTCTAAAAGAGGAGAGTTTCCCACCCACTCACCCATCGCTGCAAATTGCACTATTCTGTTAAAACCGTAGTTCAAGAAAACATGGAGAGGGAAGGGATGTGATATATATTCCTCTAACAGTTTTTTCCCCCTTAGAATTGCTGGCAGGCATTCAGCGGTACAAAATATGAATCAAATGTGCTCTTTTTCACATCCAGGTGTAACCCGCTGTTCAATGCGTTATGAGTCCAGTGATCCACATAGGATATGAGTCTACTAGTAACCGTATTCCTTTACCTCAAGTGGGATAGGCTCTTCCTTTTAGCCACTGGAGGAACAGAGTTCAGTGCCACATGACAACTCATGATGGGGATCATTATAAATGGAATCTCCCTCCTGGGTTTCAACTACTGGGGACCCCAAATGAGCTTCTTCTAGCCAGAGGAGGTAGGTAATGAAGTAGTCAGAGTGCACTAGATGCTAGTCCAAAGAGGCTAAGAGTCTGTTACAGCTAACTGCTACCAGAACGAGGCCTTTAGCTGAAGTGCCAGTGGCTCCTGTGTTTAGACATGGAGAGCCATATTCAGTTCCATGTGATGGCAATTTTTGCATAAGGCTTGAAGATGGCCCAGACACTGGCTTTTCATATTTATTTATAGCCTAGGCTATTTTTAATACGCTGTAGCTCAGTTTAATGATTTGATGTTTTATCTGCACAACTAAAGAGAAAGCAGCTTGCAACTCTCTTTAACCTGAATGGGGTTGATAAAAGGGGCACTGTGAAAATGAAAATCATAGGCCAGATCCTCAACTGGTGCAATATGTGCAGGACACTTTGCTCCAGCTGAGAATCAGGCTGTGTATATTTAGAAAAAAACAAATGTTGTTACCTCTAGTGCATGTAGCTATGTAAGGCGTTCTGATTGCATTCGGCACCTTTAAAAGAAAGGACTCTCTTGTCCGTCTGCCAGGGGATAGGCAGGGCTGCCAGACATATCAAGATGGAAGATTTCCCAGATTCCAAAATTCATACTGTTCTCTTTCTTTCTCATGGAGACATTTGTTTTTTCTTTGGTCCTCTCAACGTAGTAACAAAATAGAGTGATAGCATATTCTATTGATCTTAGGTACTTACATGGCCCCCATGACCATAATATCTGAGCATCTGGTTATTGTATTTAACGCCACCAGGCCCTGTGAAGCTGGGAAGTATTAGCCCCCTTATGCAGATGGGGAACTGAAGCAAAGAGGAACAAAGCAACTTGCACACGGTTATTGTGGCAGAGAAGGGAATTGAAGCTGGTCTCCCACGGGCCAGGTTTCTGGCTAACCACTCGAGCATCCCTTCTTTCTAATTAAAGTATGTTTCCCTCACTCTTCTTTGTTAGTGGCCTTTTGAAAATGGTCTCTACTGGAGGAAAAAATAAAATATAAATGATTGGTGGTAAAATCAGGTTTGAAAGCATCAACAGCATAATCAAACAGGACTGTGTTTAGTTCTTCCATCAGAAAGGCACTGGTTAAATTTGGACCAGATCATTGGACTGGTGACTCAAGATTACTCTTTGCTGGCCTAAACTGATATAATCTCTCGGTCTAGTCCAGTGTGGAAAAGGTACTTTATCTATATCACATTGAAACACTATCACATTTGGCACCATTGTTTCAGAGAGATCAAGGACTGCATGGCCATGGGAATAGGATGCTTTCTAGGAGGAAGAGCATAACTCAGGGGCGAAGCACTAGTGAAGTTTGTTTGGAGAATTTTATCTGTGCCCTCTCACTTGTTCTGCAGAATTTCTGTAGCGGTGAAGCTGACATCTTCATTTGGATTCAAATTTGAACAGCCTCAAATTCAAGGGATGTTTGGCTTCAAGATGCTGGTTCAGCTAAATTACAAAGGCAGACCCGGCCCTGGGATCTAGATGAAGATTCAAATATTCCAAAACGTTGTGTTTGTGGTGAGGCTAGGACCCTAGATTCTAGATCAGGCCCATCGCTGGTTTTCCTAACATGATTTTAATGAATATTTTAATTTTAATGAATTAGAAATATGCCCTCTACCTAGTCATTAATAAACAATGTGCATTGTTTGCATTTCAGTGGATACTTTCCCGCTGGAAATAAACCTTTTATTTTATTTATTATTTATTTATTGCGAACAAAGGTTTGGGTAATGTATTTGCTGAATTGCTGAAAACATACCCTGGAGTCAGACTGAGAATCATTTTACTTCCCAGAGTTTCTATGGGGCTGCTGACAGCCTAATCCTGATTCAAGACCCACAATCTTTTCTGCACTGCTACCATAGAGCTTGGACTTTGAGAAGTGGCAGCATTGCTTAAGTGACATAGAGCAGCAGGTCATGACTTTCCACATGTCTGTCCGTAAGCCAGCAGGGTGATTACAGCAGGCAATAGGTAAGAGGGAAATTAGAAAGACCGAAATAGATTTCAAAGAACAAATAGATAAAGGTGTAGAAACAAATATGAGATTCTGCAAGTATATCGGCAGTAGGAAGCCTGCAGAAGTATCAATGGGTCTGCGGGATCCCAGGAGTTAAAGGAAGCAATTAAGGAAGATAAGGATTTTGCTGAGAAGCGAAATGATTTCTCTGCATCAGTCTTCACCGTGGAGGATGTTGGGAAGATTCCTACCCTGGATTGGAGAAAGCAAAGAATAGCATTCAATGGTCAGTGTAACGGAGTGGCCTGCTGCTTTAAGCACCAGGACACCAGGGTCGAACCCAGCCCTATTCAATCAACTCCATGTGGGCTGTAATTAACTAACTGTGTCCCAGCCTGAAGGGGCAGAGCTAATGGGGTCAGGTATTACTATGGAAAACACCTGGGCCTCACAATAAAATGGCTTAAGAGAGCACAGCAAGAAGGAAACTGGAAAAGGAGCTACAGGGTGGTTAGGCTCCTGTTGCAAATCCTGTGATAAGGATTATAATAAACAGGGAGGTCCTGGGAGAAGCTGCCGGAGTCCCTGGGGAGGCCATGGGGAAACTTGCCAGCCCCAAGAGTAGGGTGACCAGACAGCAAGGGTGAAAAATCGGGATGGGGGTAACGGGTAGTAGGCACCTATATAAGACAAAGCCCCAAATATCGGGACTGTCCCTATAAAATCAGGACATCTGGTCACCCTACCCAAGAGGGCCAGAAGCATGGTTTGTTTGGATATTTTGTTTGACATTTAGGTAGACTTTTGTTACCACAGAAAGGGACTGAACTTTAAGAGTGACCTGGCTGGAGGGCTGAGTCACCCGGAAGAGAACTGTGGAAGAACCAGATAGGCTGGCAAAAGAGGGGTGCTAGAGTGGAAGAGTCCCTGCAAGAGACCCAGGCTCTGATGCCCAGGGGTACTACGGTGGTGAGTGAAATCACCAACAGTTGTTTTTCCTGGGGGAAAAAATACCTCTAATATGAAGAGAAATTGAAAAGACTGTGATTGTGTATCTTAGAAAGGAAACACATAAGCAAGGACATGATAAAAGTATATAAAATAATCTATGGTCTGGAGAAGATAAATTGGAAACGTCTGTTGTTCTCATTCACAACACAAGAAAAAGGGGACGGTCAATGAAATTGAAAGGTGGCACAGTGAAAACTGTGAAAAGGAAATACATTTTCACATTCATAGAATCCAAGGCCAGACGAGACCATTGTAATCATCTCGTTTGACCTCCTATGTAACACAGGCCCCAAAATAATTCCTACAGCAGATCTTTTAGAAAAACATCCAATCTTGATTTAAAAATTGTCAGTGATGGAGAATTCAACACAAACACATAGATGTTCAAGTGAATGAGCCTCTGATGGTGTGGCTGATGTGGTTGGGTCCTATGATGGTGTTGCTAGAGTAGATATGGGGACAGAGAAGGCAATGGGGTTTGTTCCTGGTTTAGTGTTTCTGTGGTGTGGTGTGTAGTTGCTGGTGAGTATTTGTTTCAGGATGGAGGGCTGTCTGTAAGTGAGGACTGACCTGCCTCCCAATGCCTGTGAGAGTGAGGGATCGTTTTCCAGGATAGGTTGTAGATCGTTGATGATGCGCTGGAGAAGTTTTAGCTGGGGGCTGTACGTGATGGCCTTGACATTAATTAATTAGTTACCCTTCCAGCGCCAGTGTAGACATACTCTAAGAGGATACCCTATGATTGTTACTCCATTGTCTGTGTCATTAGACCTATTAAGACTTAATGGCTTGCCACAATGGATCTTATGACTGTTTCTACCTATGGAGGAGTAGGTTGAAACTGCCTGCTCCCCTCCAATAGTTTAACTCACCATTAGTTTGGGATATAGAAAAAATCCTTATGGAACACCCCTATATTTGTCACAGGAGTTTAGTAGCACAAGTCTTCAAGTGACATTTGGGCTCCTAAATCCATTACATACTTTTAAAAATCTCTTTCTCAAACAATTTCCAAACAAGAAAACAGTTAAGTACTATTGCAGCCCTTTGAAATTGTTAAGAACAGGCACCCATGTCTGAAAGCTGAAATGGAGAAACAGTTGCAAAGGCAATAATCTTTATATTCATTTTCCACTGTTTAATTTCCCCATCTTTGGTAGACTGAGGTCAGGAAAAGTTCCCCATACTTCCTGATTTTTATTCTTATTATCCAGCATGGTTAGAACACCAATCCAAGTATCATGATGTCCCATATGTGGGTATCAGCAGCAGGATTAAGTAGCAGACATATCATTGACTGGGATTGTATTGTTAACTGCCTAGTTCACAGGTTGGTGAAGAGTGTTAATTGCATAAATCATGCTGGTGTGTTTTCCATCAGAGTCGTTGGATCATATTTTTGAGGGGGATAAAGTAGGAAAGATAATGATGTGCTGGAGACATAACAATATCATCAGCAAGGACAAATGACAACATAAAAGCTAGAAAGTGTATGCAATTGTTTTTCTTATTGCTGGTAGTGATCTATTTTGAATTAGCACTGGGAAAGGGCACCAAAGCAACAGGTGTTTGGTATCAACCAATGTAACAAATGAGAGCTGTTGCTAAATCAGGCAAAAATAGCCACTTCCAAAAGCACATGAGGGAATATCAGCTGTATTTTAGAAGTGACTCTGAAAGACTTATAGAATGGATTTGTCTGCAATACAATCTCTGAATTTAGAATGACAGGGCTATATTGTAACTTGGACTGTATGCACCCACACAAAGGAGCAAGGGAGGGTAAGAACTTCCCTGGCCACTTGGGGTAAAATTGTGGCCCCTCTGAAGTCACCGGGACTTCGCTATTGACTTCACTGGGACAAGGACGTCACTCACTGGCAGCCCATACATACTATGGCTCCTGGAGTAAGCAGGCACTGGGTCCCATAGATGGCTTTGCAAATTCCATCTTATATCTCATATACAATACAAAGTGCTAACTACTTGGACTTTGTTGCACTTTTTATGAAGTTCTTTATGATGATAATGAAGCTAGTAGAGAAGGACACTGTGAAGCAAACATGTGCCAAAAAGATGCATTGCCAAGTGCTGTTTTCACTCCACAATAATATGGACCAACTCCAGGTTCTTTTAATTCACTAGAGGAGTTTTTCCATTGACTTCAATGGTAACTTCGCCTATTTGCACCTCTTTTTAAAATTATGCTAATCTGAGATCTGCTCTGATTTAGTTGGTGAAGAGAGCTAGAAGGCCACATTGTTTCCAGAATCCGTGTGCTTTGTTGAAAACTGGCTTGTGGGTAACACCCTGCATGAATAATAGAGAACAGACTATAGTAAAGGTATTTCATTAGACAAATTTCACACAACACTGAACAGTTCTTTTGAGTTCCTTTGAAGATCCTTGCAGACTTGACTACATTTCCAATCAGATAAAATGGTTCATTTGTCCCATTCTTCTGTTTATCATAAGTCATCCATTTTAATAGATTGCTGCTAATACCACTTCTGAACTTGACATAGGGTATTTTTGAGCTTCTAACTTTTGATATATTCATCCAGTCAGCCAGAAAAAAATCAGTGATAGGTTCAAGATACTGATCTACTGTCCCCCCAAATGAGTAACTGATTATTTGTAGCACTGCAGTGCTTTGAAGCCCCAGATGAGATCAGGGCTCCATTGTGATACACACAGTGTAAACACACAGGGCATGGCTACACTCGCGAGTTACAGTGCATTAAAGTAGCCCTGGGCACCCTAACTCACAACACATCCACACTGGCAAGGCACGTAGAGCGCCTGGACTCTGCAGCTGGAGTGCTCCTGGTAATCCACCTCCATGAGAAGTATAACGCTTGCTGTGCCCCAACTGGAGCACTGCGGTGCCAGTGTAGATGCCCTGGTCTGTTAATGTGCTCTGATCGGCCTCCAGAAGTGTCCCACAATGCCTGTACTAGCCACTCTAGTCATCACTTTGAACTCTACTGCCCTGCCCTCAGGTCATCAACCATCAGACCCGCCCTTTAAATTCTCTGGGAATTTTGAAACTCCCCTTCTTCTTTGCTCTGAGCGAATCTTTCCATACCTCCACACGCCAGGCGATCCCCAGTATGGAGCAATGGCGAGGTGCTGGACCTCATCAGTGTTTGTGGGGAGGAAGCTGTCCAGTTCCAGCTCTACTCCAGCCGTAGGAATTATGATACCTTCGGGCAGATATCAAGGGGCATTATGGAAAGGGGCCATGACTGGGATGCACTGCAGTGCAGGGTTAAAGTGAAGGAGCTGTGGCATGCCTACCACAAAGCCCGTGAGGCAAACCGCCACTCTGGTGCTGCCCCTATGATCTGCCATTTCTACAAAGAGATGGACGCAATACTTGGGGGCGATCCAACCTCCACTCCGAAGACCACCATGGACACTTCAGAGCTCAGTTCAACAAGGCAGGAGGAGGAGGAGGAAAGTGGGAGGAGGGTGCTGAGGAGGAGGGAGACACCTCAGCATCCCTAGATGCATGCAGTCAGGAGCTGTTCTCAAGCCAGGAGGAAGGTAGCCAGTCGCAGCGGCCAGTGCTTGGGGAAGGACAAACACCCGAGAAGGTGCCTGGTAAGCGGCTTTTATTTTGGGAAGGAAGTTGTTCAGTGTGGGCTCTTGGGACAAGGAGGATTAAGGCTGCATGCATGCCTAGATGCAGAATAGGGCATTGATGTGCTCTCTCACATCGCAGTAATCGGCCTCAGTGATCTCTTCAAAGGTTTCATGCAGAAGCTGGGCAATGCGCTTGCACAGGTTCCTTGGCAGAGCTACTGTGGTCCTTGTCCCAGTAAGGCTAACATGTCCACGCCACTGTGCCATGGGGAGTGGGGGACCATTGCTGCACACAGGCAAGCTGCATATGGGCCAGGGCGGAAGCCGCATTGTAGTAGAAGACCCTCCCTTGCTTCCCAGGTCACCCTCAGCAGTGAGATATCTTCCAGGATGAACTCCTGAGGAAAATGTGGGGACAGTGTTCAGTATAGGGGCCTCCTGCAGCTGTTAGCTCTCCCCAAGGCACAGAAACCCAGAGGACAGTACGGCTGTGAAACAATCAGTCCCCCTTGCCTCTGTAGTTACTCACCATTTTGGGGCTCCTGTGGGTTATGTGGGCTCACTTTGGGACGGGCAAATTATGCTATTGTGTAGACTGTGCTTGTTTTTAAGTACAGGCGAATCATTGCTCTGTCTGGTGTGAACAATGCTGCCTCTGTTAAGTGTTACATTTTGGCTTTACAGATGCAACCTTGAGATCTCAGCTGTCCTGGTTATCACCGACCAAAAAACTCCAAAGAATTAGGAAGAAGAATTAGGTAGAAGCAAAGAGGACATGCTGCATGAAGTAATGCAGCAGTCCCTTAATGAAAATCAAAAAGCGCAGGAGTGGCGGGAGAGTGAAAGGAGAGTCCACCAGCAGAATGCAGATCCCCGGCACCAAAGCACAGAGTGGCTGCTAAGCATTATGGAGCACCAAGCGGACTCAATATAGGCGCTTGTAGCAATGCAGGTGGAGCACTGCTGTGCCCGTGTCCCCCTGCAGCCCTTGTCCCAAAACTCTTTCCCTTGTGCCCCCATGTCACCTCCAACCCACTTTCCCCAACATTCGGGTTCTTATCACCACCAGCTGCCTCCAACACCTGTATCTTCACCATCCAGCCCTGCAAACTACGACTCTTACCCACTGCACTCAACCCCCCTCCCCATGCATTTTAGCCAGCCTGAAGTGCAGCACTCATTACACAGCACTCCAGACAGGAAGGCTGAGTATGAAAACAGGACATATGCATATCTGTGATTTAACCGTTCCCTACCCCATCCCACCCCCTTGCCCTTTTTGTTTCCCAAGCAGTTGTGTTTCTTTTCAATAAATGAATTTTCTTTTCAATAAATGGATTTTTGGCTTTATTATTGCATTAAGTAAAAGATACCTTAGCTCAGGAAAGCAACAGGCACTGCAAGTCAATGTACCAAACACAGATTCCTATTAACATTGGAACCACTGTTCCTCACTCGCGTGCAGGGCACCAAACATTACTGTTGGCTTTCAGCATCAAATTGCTCCCTTAAGGCATCCATAATCCTTGCAGCCCCGCGCTGGGCCCCTCTAATAGCACTGGTGTCTGGCTGTTCAAATTCAGCCTCCAGGTGTTGAACCTCTGAGTTCCATGCCTGAGTGAATCTTTCACCCTTCCTTTCACAAATGTTATGGAAGGTACAGCACGCAGATATAACCATGGGGATGTAGTCATCAGCCAAGTCCAGCTTCCCATACAGACAGCACCAGCGGCCCTTTAAATGGCCAAAAGCACACTCTACAGTCATTCTGCACTGGCTCAGCCTGTTGTTGTACCACTCCTTGCTGCTGTCAAGGCTCCCTGTGTAGGGTTTCATGAGCCACGGCATTAAAGGGTAAGTGGGGTCCCCTATGGTGATCTTCTGGTCTGGGAAGAAAGTCCCGGCTTGCACTGAACAGATCAGTGTTCCTAAACATGCGTGTGTCATGCACCTTTGCAGACCAGCCAGCATTAATGTCAATGAAATGCCCACGGTGATCCACAAGCGCCTGGAGAACCATAGAGAAATACCCCTTCCGATTAATGTACTCAGAGGCTAGGTGGGTTGGTGCCAGAATTGGAATATGCATCCCATCTATCGCCTCCAGCAGTTAGGGAAAACCATTTGTGCAAAGCCAGCCACAATGTCATGCACGTTACCCAGAGTCACAGTTCTTCTGAGCAGGATGCGATTAATGGCCCTGCAAACTTGCATCAACACGATTCCAACGGTCGACTTGCCCACTCCAAACTGGTTCACGACCAATTGGTAGCTGTCTGGAGTTGCCAGCTTCCAGATTGCAATAGCCACCCGCTTCTCCATTGCCAGGACAGCTCTCAATCTCATGTCCTTGCGCCGCAGGGTGGGGGCAAGCTCGTCACACAGTCCCATTAAAGATGCTTTTCTCATCCGAAAGTTCTGCAGCCACCGCTGGTCATCCCAGACTTGCATGACGATGTGAACCCACCACTGAGTGCTTGTTTCCCGAGCCCAAAAGCGGCGTTCCGTGGTGGTGAGCATGTCCGTGAATGCCTCAAGCAATCTCATGTCATATGCGTTACGCGAGTCGACATCATCGTCGGACTTCTCACTGTCAGTTTGTAGATTAAGGAGTAACTCGACTACCAAATGTGACATGCTGGCGAGACCCATCAGCATATTCCTCAGCACTTCGGGCTCCATTCCCGCAGACCGAAAGGGAAGACAGAGCGCGCAGTAAAATAAATGTTGAAAGATGGCACCAAATGTGGACAGAAGCACAGGGATTGCTGGGATGCAAAGCAATGCATCATGGGGCATTGGGACAGGACCCAGAATGCCCTGCACCCCCTCACCCACTTCCCACAAGCCACAGCGCCAGAATGGGAAGAGGTGCTCTGTGGGATAGCTGCCCATAATGCATCGCTCCCAATGCCGCTGCAAATGCCGCACATATGACCACGCCAGTGAGCTTGCAGCTGAGAGTGTGAACACACTGCAGCGCTTTCCCTACTGCGGTCTCCGATGGCTGGTTTAACTCACAGTGCTCTACGTCTGCAAGTGTAGCCATGCCCGAGTAAGAGTCATTCTCACCTCAATCCAGAGAGATAAGACAGCCACAGTGTGTATTGTCTCCATTTTACGGATGGGGAACTGTGACTGAGACTGGGTACAGAGCTCTTTTGAAAACATGGGGTTCAATGACTCACACAAGGTGATACAGAAGGTCAGTAGCCATGCCAAGAACTGAACCAAGATCCCCCAAGTCCCACTCCTCTACCTTAACCAAGAGAGCATCCTTGCTCTCAGAAGAGAAAGAGTATAACACACAGAAAAGAAAACGTGATAAAGGGATGTTACACAGTATCACTCCAATCCAAGTCATTGTGATAGGCAGCCTTGACTATCGCTCTGTCCAAGGTGAGAGGAAAGGAGCCAAGAATGAAAATCTATAAGTAAAGCTGTAGATTATAAAAGGAATATGATGTTTCCCTCTAAAAAGGACAACTGTTACAGGAGCAATATGGTTTGGTTTACATTAAGTAAAATACTTGTAGTGTTCATTCCACAGTAGCTTTCGTATGGCATGGCTGAAATGTGACTTGAGATTACTTGGGGAAATGCTAGTTTGAAGTTGATCATTCTACTTTGAAACTAACCATGACGAACTTGAAATTCTAGTTTGAATAGCTAGCATTTCAAATTCTCGTTTGAATTTGATCCTGATATTCATCAACATTATTTACTTGTGTTTTGTAGCTTTAAAATTCCACATGGCCCATAGGGAATTTCCTGTCCTGTTGGGTTAATTCTATTGAATAACAATGAGTTCCTGGGAAGGGGAGAAAAGAGTTCATTTCCTGCAGGACACGTGTTTTTTTTAAATCTCAGGACCTCACATTAAGGCTATATATACACTACAAGTGCTTTATCAGTATAGGACTACCAGTGTAGTCCACTGGCAAAGGACTCTAGTGTGGACACAGTTTGGATCAGTATAATAAAACCACCCTCCATGACTGAAACAAGCTATACCCATCAAAGTCTAGCTTTGTCAGTATAGCTGTGTCCACACTAGAGGCTACTGTTGGCACAGTTATGTTGGTCAGAGTTCACACCTCTTTGCATCCCTGACTGACACAGCTAAGCTGCCAGAAGTCTGTCTGTAGACCTGGCCTAAGGCACAAGTTTATCACTCCATCCCTATACAGCAAAGCACATGCATAAATCTTAACTTCAGTGGGATGCTCCTGGGTGGTTATGATGGGTCAGATTAGTCCATCATGAATGTATGATGCCTTTCATCCCTACAGGACCTGCATTCTCAGGAAAGTTTGACAAGGTCAGCCATTTCCATCTGTACTGGCATCATGTTTTTGAAAGCAGCTCTGAGAATCGTCTAAGACAATTGTAGGACAGAAGCTGGGCACCTTCTTGGAGATCACAATCTACTTTAGAACTTTAAGAAGCTGTCTGTGAACCTTACATTTGATTCACTCTAGGAAAAGACAATAGGTACAAGGTTCTCCACACCATATGCTTTGGGACTGACCAAGACTTCAGGCTTTCTGAGACAATGTAATTTAATGAGAAGATAAAACTTAACCATATTCTCTCCTTTCCGTCTTCATTTAGGGAGACCGGACCGTTGCAGAAAATCTTTTCACTGATCACCCAGGGTGTTTTCCCTATTAATTACTGAGCTCTTAATTTGCTAACACGAGGAACCCCATTAGGTCTCTGACATTATTGAGTTACATCCTGGCCAAAGACAATTAGCTGCCCTTGAACAGATTCATTATTATTGTCGGAAAACACAAAGATTCTATAATATTTTTAGGTAACTTTTTTCTGTAGCTATGACTGAATCCCCTTTTTCTGCACTTTGTACAAAATGCATCTGTTTCATTTTGTTACATTAGCTACTGGAGTTTTGTTTGTTTGCTTTTCTCTTCCATCACAAACGGTGTCTACATTTGATTCTGTCACCTAAGCCAGACCAATAAATGTCTCTGCATGTAACTCATCTGGTAAAACTGTGTTAAGATTATAGGCAGCTTAACTGCTGAGTGGTATGTGCCTGTCCCTTTAATTCCTCCCCGTGTACACCGAGTTACATTGAGCATGTGTGGCTTTCTGCAGCTTTGTGTAATTGAAGATAGCAGGAGGGGAGGAAGCCCCCTTCCTGGGCTCCTGCTAACAGGGAGATGTACTGAGGGAGAGAGTATTGTGCTGTTTCTTCACAGAACATTCACAGAAGGCGTGAACAGCCACAGCAAGAACATTTTCATTGTTCCCAAGATTTAGCAGTGCTTAACGATGCCTGGTGGAAAAGCAGTTTCTGTCTGATTATCTGAATCTAATTGACTGAGACTGGCATAGAAGCAGTTATAAACTGTTATGTTCACAGCATACCTACAGACAAGTTAGAAACATAGATACTCTTGCTGGAAGGTTGCAGTGTAACTTTATTTCTTAGACTCCAGAACGATAGCAAATAAGAAGCTGGAAACAGAGAGAAAAAAAGCAGGCTGCTCCCTAAAACAGAAGGCACAACTCTCCCAGCCTCACTCTTAAACCAGGTTGGCTGCAATCTGGCTCTGCTAGATTCCGATCACATGCATCCCTACAGAGCTCCCTAGCCTCCAAGCAACAGGACCAGGAAAAACCCTTGAACTTTAAAGTGACAGCTTACTATACACTTACACAGATATACTTAACTGTGACACTCTGATTACCGTTCCCAGACATGAAAAAGAGTTCTGTGTAGCTTGAAAACTTGTCTCTCTCGCCAACAGAAGTTGGTCCAGCAAAAAATATTACCTCATCTACTTGTCTGCCTCGTATCCTGGGACCCACACGGCTACAGCAACACTGCAAACGTAATGAGAAAAAGTGGATGGAGTATAATTTCTGTTAGGGAATACTTATTTTTTATCGGGGTAGAAGGGAAGCATATTCTGGACTGAACCACAACGTCTGGAGTTACTGCTGAGGATATACGTACTTGTTCTGCGTAGGTGCAATCCCACACAGCATTGCCACAGGGCTGCTCTACTTTGTCCAACTGCCAGCCTCCCTGGAGAGAGTTTCCAGCAGCCCAGCATCACCAGGCCACAGGGATGCCTCATGCTTGACATCTTTGTCCTAGCCACACCCTATATCCCAGGGTCTGGGACGTACCGTGGCATAGTCACCACTGTGGCAGCTGTATGTCACTTGAGGATTTCCTTGTGAAGAAAAAATCCTCAGGAGGCTTGATCTATCCAGATTTGGCACATGATTCCTAAATATTTAGCTTATTAAGAGTCTACCATGTAAGGTCTGCAGCACTTTAAAATCAAAGAATAGAAACTCAGAAGGTTCTAAGGTGCCACAAGTACTCAGAAGCCTGTTTCAATGCAGGCTGTAACTGGTTGTCCCAGTGCAAATGAGGATAGAATTTGACATGCAGAGTCGGATGAAACATGCATTTCTTACCATTTTAATTCAAGATTAGATTTTTTAAAGTATTAATTCAAAAGGAATTATGTTGGTTAAGTTCTATGGCTTGTATTATACAGGAGGTCAGACAAGACTATCACAATGGTACCTTCTGGCCTTTGAAGTTATGAATCTATGCATGTGAAAGAACATGGCTTGGCTTTCAGCTCCTAGGCAGGGCTGGTAGTTAGGAGAGGGACATTATCTATTTATAAAATGAGCACATTTGGTTTAGAAATCAGTGCAATACACTACCTGTGGAACAGCACAAGGTCATCTCTGGAGTCCATTTTCAGAGCTGTCCTACCTCTTCAGAGGCTGGAGGGGTTGAGTCATGAACAGAGAACTAAATACGGTGATCAGCTTTAAAAGGCCATTCCTACTATGTGCCGTATCCTCGGCTGGTGAAAACCAGCATAACTCTGTTAACTTTAGTAGAGTTGTGCTGATTCATACCAGCTGAGAAGCTGGTCATCCATGTACAGGGAAACCTATTCTCTCTCTTCTACTTTTGTATTTGTAACTTAGGTGGACAATGATTAAAGGAGCCTGTGTTTGTGTGGGGGGAACATGAGACTTGATATAATTAAAGCTGGCTGAAATATTTCAAAGTTTGATTTTCAGACAATTTTTTTTCATCCACTTTTGACAAAAAAAAAGCATTAAAAAGAACAAGAAGTTTTAATGAAAAAAAATAGCCATGCTTTTTAGTTTTTGTTGTTTTCATTTATATTTTTTATTCGCTATGGAGGTGGTGAAAACATTTCAATTAAAAAAATAATTTTGAATTTTTTTAAATGATTTTTTAAAAAACCCAGTAAAATATAAAAAAATCATTTTTCCTGTTTTTTTTTTAATTTGTGAGCCAGGAATTATTAAGGGATGCCTAAGAGGGCATAACTTGGTATAAAGGAATGACATGAAGAAGGGACAGGGAAACATCCTTTTATTCTGTGTTTGTACAGCACCTAGCACAATGGGGTCATAGTGGATAGCTGGGGCCAGTTGGTGCTACAACAATATAAATAACAATAAGGAAAACATTGGATGCATGCCAAGAAATGCTTCCTTACAGGTAGATCAATTAGAATATGGAATGATCATTCAGAGGAAGGAAATCCTGTACCTTTAAAAATAGACTAGACTAGGAACAGGAATAAATTGCAAGGAATGTGACGATCTAATAGATCTCTTCCATTGTTAGTTTCCATAATTCTCTGAGTAAGCAAGAAGAAGGGGTTACCCAAGTTCACTCTTGCTTTGTTCTGGGAATCCAGCAGTATTCTGCTGGTGGCACTGAAAACTAAAATTGAGTAGCTATGTTTCATTATTTCAATGCTCATGGGTCCATATTGAAGTCTCAGTTGTTTGTTAGTTAAATTGTATAAATGCCTGTAACAAATGTTTTATAGATACTAGAAATTAACCTTTTTTGTGGTACACATATTCTCTGTTCCAAGGATAAAACTGCACAGTGCTAGTAAGCGATTTTCTGCTTCATTATTAATTGCCTACTGTTTCCGCCTTTACTTTATAACTTGATGGTGGGGTGGGATTTTAAATCTCCCTTTGAACTGTGTTACATAAAAGCAGAGATTTGCTAAGACTTAGAGCATGAAGGCATAACCAGATCTGTGAAGTACCCTGAAAGACAATAACTGAAAACCAGAACGCTGGGAAGTGAGAGAGTGAGGAAATGCCACTGAAGGAATTATGTCAGAAAAAAAAAAATTATGTTGTCAATCTAAACAACAAAAGAAAAGAATTAATGCAGGAGGGAAAAAGTGGTAGCTAGAGAAAAGATGAATGGTCCTGGTTAAGACAGTACAAAATTGGAGGGCAAGAGTTTCTTGTATGACACGGATCGACATGGGAGAAGCAGCCGTAATGAAAGCTGAAACTTACAGATTCATATCATAAAAGGAGCATATTGGAGCAGACAGCTCAAGTGTGGCAGTAGCTGGCCGATGCTGAATGAATTATGCATTGGGTGTATGAATACTTACTGCTGAAAATGTGTGTTAGCCTAGAGTAAATTGTAGCAAATCAGTCTAAATCTTTCATTTCAAAGAGCTGCCCCCAAATACAGTAGCCACAGTGAAGCATTTCATCAGAACGGGAAACTCACAGGTATAGTAGTGTCCGTTGTGCTATATGTTGCTTAGTGGGCAGAAAGAACAAATAATGAAATAGATCTAATAGGCTGGATTGAGGGTGCTCTGAACTCTTAGGCGTTTAAAGTTAGGCTTCCAAATCCTTTCCAACTAAGAACATACATTGAACTTGTGGCCGCTACTCAGGTTTTTTTCCATATAATTTCTGAAGTAAATCCTCCAAAAGGTGTCACTTCTGGAAACCAGCACTCATGATCTGTTCAAATGCATCACTCTGTGCTGCATGATGTCATTCGAGGTTTCCAACCTCCCTCATGAATGGATGGGTCAGTTTTGTTTCAGACTTCTTCAGACTTCATTTTTTCCATTCTTTTTCCCCCAGCTTTCGGAGAAAGTGGAGGGGTCCTGGATAGGGTGACCAGACAGCAAATGTGAAAAATCGGGACAGAGGGTGGGGGGTAATAGGAGCCTATATAAGAAAAAGACCCAAAAATCGGGACTGTCCCTTTAAAATCAGGACATCTGGTCACCCTAGTCCTGGATTTCAGACAAAGGTGGGCACTTTTTTTACCACTAGTCATTTCTGAGAATCACTCTGAGATTATAGATGGATACAACCTGCTAGAGCATTCAGACTGTCTCATTGACACTACTGGGATGTTTCCCGCATGGTATTTCCCTAACCATTTTGGAAAATACATACTTCATTTTAATAATTTCTTTTTTTTTCAATAACAAGTTACTTCCAATGCAGTTGGAATGTAACTCTCTAAGGATATTGGCTGTTTCTTTCTGCATGAAATAAGAAAATATATAAACATAGAAAATCAATTTCTGAATTTCTAAGGCCTGATTATTTTGTATTATTATTATTCCTTTTGCTTACTGTCCCATCCATCACATCTCTCCCCATGCCACACCACCATAGCTATCGTTTTTATTATGTTACAGCAGATCCTACTGGCCCCAACATGCTCAGCACTGAACATAGAGAGAGCGAGCCCCGATCTACACTACTAACTTATGTCAGTATAACTATGGGTATGTCTACACTATGAAATTAGGTTGAATTTATAGAAGCCGGTTTTATAGAAATCGGTTGTATACAGCCGATTGTGTATGTCCCCACATAAAATGCTCTGAGTGCATTAAGTCGGCGGACCGCGTCCACAGTACCAAGGCTAGCGTCGACTTCCGGAGTGTTGCACTATGGATAGCTATCCCACAGTTCCCGCAGTCTCCGCCGCCCATTGGAATTCTGGGTTGAGATCCCAATGCCTGAATGATGCAAAACAGTGTCGCGGGGGGTTCTGGGTACATGTTGTCAGGCCCCTCCCCCTCCGTCAGAGCAATGGCAGACAATCGATTCGCGCCTTTTTACCTGGGTTACCTGTGCAGACAACATACCACGGCAAGCATGGAGCCCGCTCAGCTCAGCTCACCGTCACCATATGTCATCTGGGTGCCGGCAGACGTGATACTGCATTGCTACACAGCAGCAGCTAACTAATTGCCTTTTGGCAATAGATGGTGCAGTATGACTGGTAGCCTCCATCGGCAATCTGGGTGCTGGCAGACGTGGGGCTGGCAGATGTGGGGCTGCATTGCTACACAGCAGCAGCCCCTTGCCTTTTGGCAGTAGATGGTGTATTGAGACTGATATCCATCGTCGTCATATTGCAGTTCAATCATGGGCACCTTGGCAGACATGCTCAGTCCTATCGAACCGTCTTGACGGAGATGGCTATCAGTCGTAGTATGCTATTTTCTGCCAAGCACCCAGTATTTTCTGCCAAGCACCCAGAAGATGCCGAGGGCTATCAGTCATGCTGCACTGTCGGCTGCCAGCTTAAGATGTAAAAAATAGATGGACCAGATTTGTTCTGTATTCATTTGCTTCCCCCTCTCTCCGTGAAATCAACGACCTGCTAAACCCAGGGTTTTGAGTTCAATCTTTGGGGGGGGGGGCCTTCTGTGTGACAATTGTTTGTGTTTCTCCCTGATGCACAGCCACCTTTGTTAATTTTAATTCCCTGTACCTGTACGCCATGTCGTCACTCGCCCCTCCCTCCCTTAGATACTAGTTTCGCGCCTTTTTTCAGACCAGATGGCATAGCACTGGGATCATGGAGCCCGCTCAGATCACCGCAGCAATTATGAGCACTATGAACACCTCGCGCACTGTCCTGGAGTATATGCAGAGTCAGGACATGCCAAAGCAAAACCAGGACCAGCTGAGGAGGCGATTGCAGCGTGGCGACGAGATTGATGAGGAAATTGACATGGACATAAACCTCTCACAAAGTACAGGCCCCAGCAATGTGCAAATCATGGTTTTACTGGGACAGGTTCATGCCATGGAACGCCGATTCTGGGCCCGGGAAACAAGCACAAACTGGTGGGATCGCATCGTGCTGCAGGTGTGGGACGATTCCCAGTGGCTGCGAAACTTTTGCATGCGTAAGGGCACTTTCATGGAACTTTGTGACTTGCTTTCCCCTGCCCTGAAGCGCCAGAATACCAGGATGAGAGCAGCCCTCACAGTTGAGAAGCAAGTGGCGATAGCCCTGTGGAAGCTTGCAACGCCAGACAGCTACCGGTCAGTCAGGAATCAATTTGGAGTGGGCAAATCTACTGTGGGGGCTGCTGTGATCCAAGTTGCCAGGGCAAT
Organism: Trachemys scripta elegans; assembly: GCF_013100865.1. NCBI lineage: Eukaryota > Metazoa > Chordata > Testudines > Emydidae > Trachemys > Trachemys scripta. The sequence continues at coordinate 128,065,679 of NC_048302.1, forward strand.
CAAAGACCTGCTGATATCAAGGGTAGTGACTCTGGGAAACGTGCAGGCCATCGTGGATGGCTTTGCTGCAATGGGATTCCCAAACTGTGGTGGGGCGATAGACGGAACCCATATCCCTATCTTGGCACCGGAGCACCAAGCCACCGAGTACATAAACCGCAAGGGGTATGTTTCAATGCTGCTACAAGCCCTGGTGGATCACAAGGGATGTTTCACCAACATCAACGTGGGATGGCCGGGAAAGGTACATGATGCTCGTGTATTCAGGCACTCTGGTCTGTTTCAAAAGCTAGAGGAAGGGACTTTCTTCCCAGACCAGAAAATAACCGTTGGGGATGTTGAAATGCCTATCGTGATCCTTGGGGATCCAGCCTACCCCTTAATGCCATGGCTCATGAAGCCGTACACAGGCAGCCTGGACAGTAGTCAGGACCTGTTCAACTATAGGCTGAGCAAGTGCCAAATGGTGGTGGAATGTGCATTTGGACGTTTAAAAGCGCGCTGGTGCAGCTTACTGACTCGTTCAGACCTCAGCGAAAAGGTTTGGGGGGAACCCAGGCCCACTCTCTACTCCGGGTTCCAGCCCAGGGCCCTGTGGACTGCAGCTGTCTATAGTGCCTCCTGTAACAGCTGTATGACAGCTACAACTCCCTGGGCAACTTCCCCATGGCCTCCTCCAAACACCTTCCTTATTCTCACCACAGGACCTTCCTCCTGGTGTCTGATAACGCTTGTGCTCCTCAGTCCTCCAGCAGCACACCCTCTCACTCTCAGCTCCTTGCACCTCTTGCTCCCAGCTCCTCACACTCAAACAACAAACTGAAGTGAGCTCCTTTTAAAACCCAGGTGCCCTGATTAGCCTGCCTTAATTGATTCTAGCAGCTTCTTAATTGGCTCCAGGTGTCCTAATTAGCCTGCCTGCCTTAACTGGTTCCAGCAAGTTCCTGATGACTCTAGTGTAGCCCCTGCTCTAGTCACTCAGGGAACAGAAAACTACTCATCCAGTGACCAGTATATTTGCCCTCTACCAGACTCCTGTACTCTACTGGTCTGGGTCTGTCACAGTCTCTTTAAGCCGAACTAAACTGACTAACTAATAAATATCTTTTCTCAATTTCCTAGGTCCAGTTTCTACTTCAAGAGCCCTTATTACCTCTTTCTCCATCTCTCTCTCTTCTCCGTGTACTGCACTGTCACTCTTTCAGCTGCTAATGCCCTTCCCCTGTCACATTTCCATTTCCTCCCTAGGCTCTTTCCCCTCTACATCCGAGTCAACCAAATTATTCACAAAGGCCCTCTTGATGTTTTTCAAAAAGCTTCTGGTAGCATTTCTGCTTGCGCTACTAACAATCCCTGCGATACCATGTCTGCTTTCTCAGCTCTTACCAAGCCTGCTATTGACTCACAGAGATTGGCTGAGAGCGGAGTGGTGTGGTGAGTGAGCTGTCATTCAACCTGCTTCTTTCATCAGCTTTCAACAGACGTTAGTAATAGTAATGATTTGCACGTCTATAATGCCTTTCATCAGTGCAGCTCAAGGCACTTGATGATTACAAATATTAGCTGAAACTCACAATGCTCTTGTAAACAGTAAGGATTACTTTTACTAGTAATGGATATCTAACACAAAATATGAGTAACGGAATAACCTGGTTTTGCATTGACAAAACACGCACACAAAACAAGAACATGAACTAAAAGTCTGATGTGCTAAATCAATTTTGTTCAATGTTTTATTGTGTGCATGTGTGCTATTAAGATGACTGTAAAATGTTTGTGACGATAATTTTCTATTGCTTTTGAGCTGGGTTCGCTTATTATGTTTTTTCTCACGTATGCCAAAAGCTACTAGGTCTGATAACAAGTAGTATAAAAACAGTATAAAATTCACACATGCAGTTTTCTCCCAGGAAAGCGAAAGAGAGAAACAAGTTAAGAACCACACATGGCAGAGAATAATCACCTCTCTTTAAGCACTATTGGAAAGTGATTGGATATCTCGGTGATGGGCATGGTATAAGAACCTGAAAAGAACAGAACAGTTACAGTCAAATTAGGATTCTTGTCTGATGGATTATTATATGTCTTCATGAATCCATATCAACCTGCAACCTCCATTTGTTTTTTGAAGGCAATTGTGATTGTAAGATTGTTCTGTGCCTTCATTTGGACTCTGTGGCTTCTATATTGAGCTGAAAGACATAGGTGGTGTAAGGAGAAATTCTTTTGTGTAGCAGAGGGCTAATAATGGTGGGTCATTAAACTTTGATGAGCTTTCATTCAAATGGAAGCACCTTGGGACAAAGAGCTGGCTACCATACAGGGAATCATGCTCTCCTAGGTGGGCTGGTAACCAACCAGCAGATCACCTGATGGAGGTTTGAGGCTAACCTGGAAGTCACCTGACAGAGGAGACTGGAAGTTATAAAAGGACAAGATCTGCTCTGAGCAGTTCTCTCTCACCAACCAGAACAAGAACATCAGACTGGGTTGGAGGGAAGAGAGAAGGATGCAGCAAATCTTGGACTCCTTGAACAGACACTGACCAAATCCCACAGGACCATTGGAGTGGTGAGGAAATTGATTTGCACACAGCTTTTGTTGTTTTTTTCCACAGATCTGTATCTCTCTTGTGTTGGCTATAAACAAATTGTTATTAACTTAGAATTCATTTTGCAAAGCATCTCTCTTCTTTCTTCAATTATCACATTCCCCTCAAGAGTTAAAGTATTAACCAGAGTACCCATCAAGGTGGAGATGTGCGGAGGGTATGCTTGAAGCTGGTCTGTGGGGTCCCACTTCTGAGAAGGGGTACTAGACAGAAAGTCTGTGCCAGGTTCCCAGAGGCCAGACCCACAGTTCAAAGATTGAATGTAACTCCTATCCTAAAGCTTTGGAAGACTGTGTGGCTACACAGCCATGAAAATAACATTGACATGAACATTATTCTAACATGGATCTGAACTTTCCCAAAGTTCCAATGAATTTGGATTTAGGGTTTTTGTTCTGCCCCTTATAGTTAGGGACAAACTGAAATGTTTGGATCTGAATCCAGGCCCAAATCCGAACTTTCCCTGAGGTCAGGCTTAAACCTCAGAGGAGGTTTAAATCAAGACTGGATATTGTTGTAAGTAGAAATTATGGGCTTGATGCAGGCATGATTGGGTGAAGTTCTTTGTCCTGTGTTATGTTGAAGGAGACACTCAATGGCCTTAAAAGCTATGAATTATATCCTTTGTGTAATTGCGAAAACACAGTAGTCAGTGTTAGAACTGGCGCTTGGCTTCAGCAGTTCCTGATGCCTGTTAATGTTGGCAGGGCCACCAAGAGTGGGTTTGGGCCCCGGTGAAAAAAAATTTTCAGGCCCCCCGGCAAGGGCAGACTGGCTAAACAGCCGGGGAAACCGGGCCCTGGGCCACCTTCCGGACTGCTATGCCCCAGTAATGTATACCGGCTTCTCCCTCCTCTCGTCAGCCCTGAATGTTGGTAGAACACTAGGCCCATACTTTTTCTCTCAGATGGCTATGCTGTGCTGTCAAATGAAAGCATGTCTTCTGAGTCCTAGGCCAGGACCCTAACCCCTGCACCTTCCTTCATCTCCTTCAGATGCTTTCCTGAAAGCATCCTGACTATGTAGACATTAGCAGACATCAACTGTAAGGTCCATTTGTATGAATTAAATTGCAAGGGAAAGAAAACACAGAGAACAAATTTTGTTTTTTTCATCTATACGGAACCAAGGGAGGGAAAATGGATTTACGGCAGGGCAACTGTTATTTTAATTTGCCTTACAGTAACATGTAGAGGCCCTATGAGAGATCAGAGATGCATTGTGGTGGGCACTGTATAGACACACAATCCTGGCCCCAGCAGAGATTAGAGTCCTGTTGGATGAGATGTGGTACAAGAACATAGGAAGTGATCTCACTTGCTCCAGAGACCATGCAGTCTAAATGGCTAAGAGAAACTGAGACAGTGCCAGGAATTGAATACAGAACTCCCAGTCTGGTGCTTTCGCCAGACCATCCATTCTCTCTCAAATGTTAAATCCTGTATGCAGCAATTTAAGTTCTCTAGGTAGAAGTGCTGTTTTCAGAGTTCATATGGAAAGGAACTCCTTTTTGCACTCTCTGGCTTGTTGTCCTGAATTTGAGCCTGTCTCATTTTGAACTTGTCGTGTGAGGCACTGACTGGAAATTAGTTTGCAATTAGCTAGCTCGTTGTTCTGCCTCAGAACAGGTTAGTGCTAAATTGCTGATGAATTCCGGGAAGGCCAGAAGTTCAGGTATCAGCAGAAGCAGTTAAAACAATAATTGCAGCAGTAGCAGCTGTGGAGAAAAGAAGGCCAGGAACTTGTCACAAACTGGTTTACTTTTTTCTCAGAATCTCGGAGAAACACACAGACACATCCTGGCTCTACAGCCCGAATCCAGACTCCTCTGGGGCAGTGGAGGCTCCCAGTGGACCCAATGCAGTTCTGCTGGATGGGGAAGAGGTGGGGTGGATCCAAGATTCCAGGGAGTTCTGTGTGTGTCTCATTGTGCCGCAGTGGGGCCAGACAGAAGCCTTAGCACTGCAAGGATTCAACTTGTCCCCTCCTGTGACAAGGTAAAATTGAGGGTACTAGCTAGAGAAAGCATTGGGCTGAAGCATACCCTGTACCCCTTTCCCCGGCACCTACCCAGCATCCTGCTGAGATACCCAGGCCAATGTCTCTTGGAGCTCTAGGGGACTGTGCACTGGTGCCTGCTGCTTTGATGAGGGTCAATGTGCCCTTTACTCTTTGGGTGGCCATTTTGTATGGGAGAAAGGGGAGATGGGTATAGTGTTGCTCATGGTACTAGACTCCCTATGCGTTGTGCATGTCCCTTGTAGTTAAGGCAGCTTCTTTCCTTCCATCTTATTGAGCACCCAAGGGAGGATTTGTGTAACCAAGCTATAACACACTGGAGTCACCATGGAGTTAGGTTTCTTTCTTTCTTTCTTTCTTTCTTTCACTTTGTATGAAATTATTTTGCACCTACCTTGCCTATTATCACTAGCGCCCACTGTGCTGTCAAAAAGTACTGCTATGCTTTTTAAGCGATTGCTCTGTGCTCTTCACTTATTTATTCGGTCCTGGGGTGTGTCTAGCCTTTTCAGCTGGGTTATTAACATAGCAATATGTAAACAGACAGCCTGTGGACCGCCTCACCAGCTACCTGTGCAAACAACAGCCTCCTTTCTCCTCCTCTCTCTCAATATTGGTGAAAAATAGCACACTGAAGGTTATATGGAGCATGAAATAGCCCAGGAATGGCTTTTCTCACGCTACTTAAACTTCATTTAATGAAGCTGAAATACAATGCCATCAGCTGAAAAATGTGATGGGAATTCACCTCATCTTCTCAGCAAAGCATCTGTCGAGGTGATGTGATACCGTCTTAGCTAAAGGCACTACAGAGTGAAAGCAAGGCTATTTTTGCATTTTCCCTATTGTGTAAACTAGGAATTGGAGCCAGTGGAGCAGGGTATGATGAAATTATCTGAACCTTTAGGTATGTTATAGGTGAGAGTTTAGTTTGGAGTGTCAGTGATGCCAAATAATTTAGGTCACATGGGACTTCAGCCAAACTGTTTTGCTCATCTCTTCAGAAATATAGCACTGGCTCGTTATCTTATTTTTGATCAGATGGTCCTTGATTTTTTTTTAACTGCATTTCTGAATCTCCCACTGTGAAGAAATATCTAGCCAATGTAAATGGCATAGCAACAGCAGGAATATTGGTTCAGGTGTGTGTGTATGCAATTGCATCTACATAGGCGATCAAGTCAAGTGTGTTAGTCGAAATGTCTTAACCATTCAACTGCTGAGGGAAGGACATGGTGCAAATACCTGAGGAAACCAGGTGTCCCTTGCCAATGGATGCAGCCTGCAAACATGTGGCTGTGATGGGGTATATTCCCCACACTGGCCGAGAAAGAACTGAATTGGGCCAGGTGGGCTCAATCAGCCAATTAGCCTGAAATCTGGGAGAATTAGGCCTGGGAGGAAAGTCCTAATTAGGGGAAGAGGCAGGGCTTATATAAAGACAGGAAATTGGAAGCAGAGGGGGCTGCAGGGAAGTAGGCTGTTGTCACTCCCTAGAAGTAGGGAGGTATGTTTGGGGCTACATGGTTCAGTAGTCTGCAGTCCCTGGAGAATCTGAATTCCCTTGGTACCGTGTGAATCTGCCCAGAAACCTGGTGGGGCTTGTCAGTAGAAGATGGCAGTACCAGGGATCATGTGGGATATGATGGCTGACTGGATCGTGTTGTTGATTTGGGTACTGTAGACAGTGAGGAGGAAGCAGAGGCCATAGTCAGTATAGTCTTCCTTGTTGCAGAATCTTTAGATTCCCTAGCACCTCCGTCGTGCTTGGGTGATACCAGGGCAGATTTGGTATCAAGTGATGGGTACTGTGAGGCTTAGAAGTCTCTGAAGGTTTGACTGTACTGGAGACCTCAGTACCAGGACTGCTTGGAACCATAGCAGTACCCTTCTTGGGAAGCAAGGCCTCGGACATGGCAGGTCTTTTAGGGACAACTTCTTTGTGAGGCGATTTGGAGCTTCTCTTGCTAGAAGCCGTGCTAAAAGTCTCTCGCAGGTCTCTCTCGTGAAAGGTCTGATGGGCGACTGAGCTGCAGAGGTTGATGGGGCACTGTGCTCACTGGAAGACCGCTGCACAAGGTGGTATCCAGGCCTGGGTCTCATGCAGGTTGGAAGGAGCGCGCCATCATGAAGTGCCTAAGCTTTATCTCCCTATTTTTTCTAGACATACTCTTGAACACTGAGCAGATCTTGCACTTAAATGAAATGTAAGTGTCCCCTAAGCAGTGAATACAATGGGAGTGGCCATCACTAGCTGGGATAGGAGCTCAACAAGTGCGGCAAAACCCTGGGTAGATTTAGGCCAAAAGGAGACAGGATTTCTTCAGAAAGGAAGGTGAGACCTCCACCCCACCGTGGACGAAGGAAGGGAAGCGATTAGGAGTGTCTTAGAGGAAAAAACAAAACCAAACTAAAACTAATAAGAGTAAACTTACAACTAATAGATGTACTAAAACTGTAAACGATGAAAGGGCAAGCTGGTGAAAGGAGTGGGCATGGCTAGTCATTCCATCTGTGGCTGAGGCGGTTAAGCAGGAGCTGAGGGTATTTCATCCACCACAGCCCTGTGTACCCTTGTACAGGGCATGAAAATAGCTAGGGCACATGTGCAGACCAAATGGGCATTGCTAGCAAAATTCTCCTATCAAAGGCGCATGGGGCACATGCACAGCTGAAGTCAAGAACTCAAAGAAGAGCTTCAATTACTGTACAAGGTAAGTAAACTCTCCTTTGGGATTTGGTTTGATTTATGAAGAAAGATTCAGAGGCTTTTATTTTACCTGAACCATTATACCTGGGGTATAATGCAGTTATGTTCCCATTGTATACCACAAAAAACTCCGCTTCAGCAGGGGAAACCAAAGCTGCAACAAGTAGGCCAAACCTTTCATATCCTGGACAGCATGGACTTTCAAGCAGTTTCAGGGATCTTAACCGTGATCAAGAAACCTTGAACGTTAGCCCATCCCTGAAATTCCTTCAGTGAAATGTTGAAGGTCTCTCAACTGCTAAATACTACATTTTGGGGGGAGGGATATTTCAGTGGTTTGAGCATTGATCTGCTAAACCCAGGGTTGGGAGTTCAGTCCTTGAGGGGGCCACTTAGGGATCTAGGGCAAAATCTGTACTTGGTCCTGCTAGTGAAGGCAGGGGGCTGGACTTCATGACCTTTCAAGGTCCCTTCCAGTTCTAGGAGATAGGATATCTCCACTAATTTCTTTCTTTCCAGTCCCTAGCCTCCAAACCTAACATAGATGTATTCTACCTAGGTGGGGAGAACAAGCTTCAAACACAGCCAATGCCTATCTTGTGACAGATACAACTGTCCAGCCTCCTGGTTTTGAGCTACCATGCCACCTTTGGGTAAAGTTCAGTCGCTTCAGATGTGGAGTGATTACCTGAGTTGCTAATGGCTATATATTGAACCTTGGTGCCTCCCCCTTTGCCCGTTGTGGTGAGCTAGAAGATGTAGGCCACTGTGCCAGGGCACTCTACTCACCACAGGAATGGTGCTTCCTTCTGGGCATTCTGGGGAGCTCTGGCAAGCCAATTCCTACCGTTGCATGCTGTCTCTCACTGTCAGTCCACAGCTACTCTCTAGCTCCAAATTGCTGTTGCCTCTTTGTGACTCAGCCCTTTGGGCAGGTCACTCAGCATGTATCCCAAAGTCCTTCCACACAGTTGGTCTAAGACAGTCTTCTCTGGCAGTGCCCCGATGGTGCCACTTCCATAGTGATTGGTAGGGGAACCCGGACCGGCCTTCGGTTCCAGTCCAGGGACTCTGGACTTGGCAACTGTGGTCCACTTTCACTCAGGCTCTGTTGCTCCTTCCCTGGACTCCTTCCTACAGTTCTGGCTCCCCCCTTCTCTGGGTGTACCAGCTCACACACCCCAACTGCAGTGTAGACATCCCTAAAAATTCTAAGGGTGACATCCTGGTCCCATTGAAGTCAATGGCAAAACTTCCATTCATTTAAGTGGGCCCAGGTTTTCACCCTACTTTGAAGTCTATAGGAGCTATGGATGCTCACCACCTCTGAAAGTAAATCAGGGTATAGATGTGACAAACATGCATGTGCCTTATGTACAATGGTGATATTTGTGTTACGCTTTTAGGGCTACTATTTTAGCCATGATCCTGCAGAGACTTTTAGCACACGCTTAACTTTATAAACTCCGACGACAGTCAACAAGACTGCCACAATATGTCAAATTTAAGCATGTACATAAGACTTTGCAGGATCTAGGACTTAATGTATAATTATAACACCCACACTATATTGAAATATTCAGCCATACAGAGTCTGTAGAACAACCATCTTTTACTACAGTATTTCCATGGAAAAGGTCACAGAGTAAATCATATCACTGTCTTTCATAGTTGCACATATGAGACAACTCCTTCTTTTGACAAAATCGATCAGAATATCACATAATAGCACAATCTGCAAGGCAAGTAACATTGTAATAAAAATGGGGTAAATGGCACTCACATAATGCCTTTGTGTTACAATCTTAAAATTGCAATCTCTCAAAACTCTTGGTTTTCCAGCACCTCAGAGGGAAACTTGGTCGTTTACAGCAATACTCTATTTTGGACATTTTCAAGAGGATAAGAGACGGCATAAAATTCTCAGCCAACTGTAGATAAACTGTACATTGTAACTGTCAGCTACATGTTATAAACCTGCAGGAAATGCTCTTTATTTCACTTGTCAGGTTGTCATACCATAAATAAAAAGCCAGCAGGTGATTTTGTTTCATTGTTGGTTGACTCTTAGTGCTGTTTTCTTGTTTCCCTCTTCTTTCTATGAAACTCACAGAGCTACCAGCTGAATACCACTTCAGTCTCTCTTCAGATCTCACAATCTCGCAGGCAGAGCAAAGCCTAATTTGTACTTGGAGGGGAGATCTCAGGAAAAAACAAACAAACAATATTTTAGGAACATTTCAAAGCACAGCTTTCCTATAAAGCCAGATCCCTTAGCTACCCCAAGACCAAGGGCTTGGGAGAAGAAAAACAAACAAACAAAAACACCACTGAACTAATAACTTTAAAACACCTTTTAAACAGACCTGACCTATCTAAAAACATCACAGTTTTAAAGATCAGTATTCAGATTAGATGATCATAATGTTTCCTTCCAGGTTCAAATCTAGTGCCTAAGAGGCCCTTACAAGGCTAGTGGTCAGTTCTAGTTCAGTTAGGAAACTGAAAACCTCCTCTTTCCTGATGATATAAAGACCCTCCTACTGCCTCCATATGGGCATGAGAGAAGAGTATTTACAGCTATGGCATTTTTGTGTGTTTTCACTGGTGAAGGGCTGAATCTTGTTTATCCTGGGCCTCAGGCTGGGGTAATTCTTTTCTAGTTGAGGGGAAGAGCAATTCCATATTTGGCTAGAAAGGCAGGAAACATTTTTGTGGGAGGTTTCTTCTTAAAAATGGCAGCTATTTGATACCTTAATTGCGTGATCACTTGGCTGAATTGGGGCCTGAAACTGCTCAGTGTTTGAAATGTTCAAATAATCCCTCCTTAAACCTGTCCTTTGCTGTGAGGCCTACAAAAACTTTAACAGTGGTTACACTCCTGGTATGCTGAGACTATAGTCTACTACAGGGGTCATCAACCTTTCAGAAGTGGTGGGCCGAGTCTTCATTTATGCACTCTAAGGTTTCGCATGCCGGTAATACATTTTAATGTTTTTAGAAGGTCTCTCTCTATTGTATGTAAAGTAAACAAGTTTTTAAAAATGTTTAAGAAGCTTCATTTAAAATTAAATTAAAATGAAGATCTTATCAGTTTAGTGCAGTGGTTCTTAACCTGGGGTGCACGCACCCCCTGGGGCAGGGCCGGTGGAAGGATATTTTGCGCCCTAGGCAAAACTTCCACCTTGCCCCCCCTCTCCCTTCCTTGCACATCAGTTCATTGAGGGGCAAATCCCAACGAGCCTTTATAGACCCCAGGGGCCAGCCATGCCCAGGAGCTGCTCCCCAGACCAGGTTCTCCCCTCCCCACCCCCTGAACTCCCCTGGAGGGTGCAGAGCCCCCCCCACAAGCCCGCCCCTGCCCCGAGTCCACTCACTGGCTTTGCCGGGCTTGGGCCGCTGCAGCAGCTCAGCAGGGAGGAGCCGCCTTCTGGAGGCATCGGAGAGCCAGAGCGTCCCGCTTGCAGCAGCAGCGAGTCCCAGCCATGGAGGAGCCAGCGTGGTGCAGGGGGGCAGCAGCCCTGCAAAGGCGGCGGCACCGCTAGCGGGGAGCAGCCAGGTCCCCCCACCCCTCCTGCCCAGGCTGCGGCCTGGCGTCTCCCTGGGGGCTCCTACAGGCTGCAGTGGATGTATGCGGGCACCAGCCCCCATGTGCCCCCTGGCTTCCCCCTCGCCTAGGGTTACCATATTTCAACAATCAAAAAAGAGGGGAGAGCCCTGCCCTAGGCCCGTCCTCATCCACTCCCTCCCACTTCCCACCCTGACTGCCCCCGTCAGAACCCCACCCCCTTGCTCCTTGTCCCCTGACTGCCCCCTCCTGGGACCCCTGCCCCTAACTGCCCCCCAGAACCTCACCCCCTACCGAAGCTTCCCTGCTCCTTGTCCCCTGACTGCCCCCTCCTGGGACCCCCACCCCAACTTCCCCCCTAGGACCCTACCCCCTACCTGTCCCCTGACTGCCCCAACTCTTATCCACAACCCCGCCCCCATACAGACCCCCGGGGACTCCCACACCTCATCCAACCACTCCCTGCCCCCTGACAGGACCCCCAGAACTCCCAATCCATACAACACCCCCTGTTCCCTGACTGCCCCCCGGGACTCCCCTTACCATGCCCATGCCGGTCAGATGCTGGCTCCACGTGGAGGCAAAACTCCATGTGGAGTGGCGAGGCAGCGGGAGGGGCAGTGGCCGCGGCAGCTCACACTTCTGGGAGCCACGGAACCCAAGCACGGTGAGTGGGGCAGGGGGCGCCCCTGCCTGGGCTGTGGCCCGGTGCCCCGTTGCCCCCCCCGGGGGGGGCTCCTGTAGCGGATACATGCAGGTGGCGGTCCCCGTGCACCCCGCGGCTCCCCCCTCGCCGTGCTTAGGCTCTGTGGCTCCCGGGAGTGTGAGCTGCCACCACCACCCCTCCCGCAGCAGGCTCAGGGCCCTGCGCCCTGGCAGCTCATACTCTCGGGAGCCACAGAACTCAAGTGCGGTGAGGGGGGAGCCGGGGGATGCGCCTGCCGCCGGTCTGTGGTCCCAGCCCCCGGCCCTGCTCAGCCTCCTGCCAGCCTGGGGTTCCGTTCACTCAGCCGGCAGAGGGCTGAGCGGGGCTGGCAGCTGGGACCCCGGCTGGCAGCCGCGTGCCAGGCAAAATCGGCTCGTGTGCCACCTTTGGCACACATGCCGTAGGTTGCCGACCCCTGGTCTACTATGCTGACCAATATTGTCTCATTGTTTCCTTGTACTCTTCCACCGATGAGTCTGTATCCATCGGTTATCTCTTACTGTATACTTAGATTACAAACTCTCTGTGGCAGGGACTGTATTTTTGTTCCTTATTTGTACGGCACCTGCATAATGGGGTTGTAGTCCATGACTGGAGCTCCTAGGAACTATGCTAACACAAATAATAAATAATAATATGTAATAATTAATAACACAAGAAGGCAGGTAGGATGTCAAAGCTACACGATAGCTTAATTTATCAAGTGTCTCTGCAATTATCACATGACTATCACCTCTTCATTTGCAGCTTGATATAAATCCCATTGGAGTCAATGGAAAAACTCCCATTGACCATGTATGTAGACTTTGACTAATGAACTTTGGATCAGACACATTGTACAAGTCAGCTATACTATATGTTTAATGTATTGTGTGTTTGACTGGACTAATTTAATGAATTTACTGTTTATATATATATATATATATATGTGTGTTCTTTATTTATTCTATTATTTATATATAATAGTATAATGTATACATATTATATTATATATTTTATATATATATTACATTACTTATATATATAATGACTGTCAGTCCATCCAGATTGTTTTGAAACAATGATAAATCTTTTTGAAACAATGATAGATTTTAATTAAAATCTCAGAAAGGGGTCTTAAAGAAATGAATGCATCACATTTATTGGACAATTGTATCTACAAGCTACTTTCTGAATCCCGACACTGCAAGATCCATTGCTCAAAAGTGACGTGCAGAATTGAAAGGACTATACACTTGTACAGCAGAGTTATTATGAATTCACAGCAGTTCTATAGCAGAAGCTGTTTGTTTGAGATGAAAAGACCCTATTACACTGTCATGCTGAAAGATGACTCTTTTCAGCCAGCTCCGTCATACAGGTTTTTGTCTTAAAAAGTATGAAAACAAGGTTGTTTTTATAGCTTTCAAATGAAAAGAGTTATGTAGGGATGGCAAGTAGTTAGAAACAATGAAACTGGTATAGCTTAGACCCCCTATCTTCAGGGTAGGGAATTTATATACCACTCGAGGGAAAGACCATCTGTGCATTTCTCGGAAATAAAATGCTCTCTCTATTTTTATTTGTTTTTTTTTTTCCTTTTTAAAGAGAGAATTGGAGTGTCCATGAAAAGGTGCTGATTGAATGGTTCCATTGTCTACAGGTCATATATAAAAGCCTGGCAACACCATAGTTGCATGTTCCTCTGAAACATCTGGGACTGGCCAGGTTACTATTGGCCTGGACTGGCATGGTGGTTCCTATGTTTTTAAGCCAAAATTCTTGAGGTAGCTACTGTTAACATAGTTCAACTTTGACCCATAGAGGACCTTATGTAACTGGAAGACATCAGGCTGGTTTTAAAGCATTTCAGAGAGTGTCAAGAAAGTTGCAGTTAATGCCAGTTGTCATGGTGGTTCTCCTATGTAATTTATTCAGGAATGTAAACCTCCAAATCTTTCTTGAGAGGTCTTGTGGTTAAGGTACTGGACTGAGACTCAAGGAATTTGGAGGAGGGATAACTCAGTGGTTTGAGCATTGGCCTACTAAACCCATAGTTATGAGTTCAATCCTTGAGGGGGCCATTTAGGGATTGGGGGTAAAAATTGGGGATTAGTCCTGCTTTGAGCAGGGGGTTGGACTAGATGACTTCCTGAGATCCCTTCCCTGATATTCTTTGATTTCTCAGCATTGTGACAGACTTCCTGTATGATCTGGGGCAAGTCACCTAATCTAGCTACACCTCAGTTCCCCATTTATAAAATAGGAATACCAATACTTCCATTCTCATAGCATGTCTCTGTTCTGCTCTTTAGAGTGTAAGCTATCAGGGGCAGAGACTGTCTCATGCTAGGTGGCTATATAGTGCCTAGCACAATGGGGTCCCAATGTCAGTCAGAGCATCTAAGTCAGGGGTCGGCAAACACGGCACGCGAGCCGATTTTGAGTGGCACGCAGCTCCCTGCTGGGGTCCCGGCCCTCAGCCCCCTGCCCACCGCTCTCCATTGCGGGGACAGGAGGCAGAAGCTTGGTTCTGCAGCAGCCAAGCTTCCCCCCTCCCCTGCTTCTTCCCCCAGCGTGGTGTTTTCCGGCCCCTCCTCCTCTCCGTCCCTGATGGCCCTAGCGAGGGGGAGGGGGAAGAGCGGCAGCGTGCACACAGCTCCGTAGAGGAGGCAGAGAGGGGTAGGGACGGAGCCTGGGGGAAGGGGGTGGAACAGGGCATATCCCTTCCAGCCCCCTGCCTTGAGCCACTCAGGGCAGGGGGGCTGGGAGCACTCCTACGAGCCGACCACCCCAGCCCTCTGCCCTGACCCCCCCACACACTCAGCCTTCTGCCCTGAACCCCCCACCCCAACACACACCCAGCCTTCTGCCCTGCACCTCCCCACCCCCCAGCCCTCTGACCTGAACTGCCCCCACCCCAACACACACCCAGCCTTCTGCCCTGCACCCCCCCACACCCCGCAGCCCTCTGCCCTGAACCCCCCACAACCCAACACATACCCAGCCTTCTGCCCTGCACCTCCCTACCCCCCAGCCCTCTGCCCTGAACCCCCCCACCCCAACACACACCCAGCCTTCTGCCCTGCACTGCCCCACGCCCCCAGCCCTCTGCCCTGAACCCCCCACAGCCCAACACACACCCAGCCTTCTGCCCTGCATCCCCCCCAGCCCCCAGCCCTCTGACCTGACCATTGAACCCCCCCACACACACACCCAGCCTTCTGCCCTACACCCTCCCACACCCCAACCCTCTGCCCTGATCCCTGAACCCCCTTCCACGCCTCCCCCAGCCTTCTGTCCTGAACCCCCTCCTCCAGCCCTCTGCCCTGACCCCTGAAACACCCCCCCCCAAGTCTGGGGTCCCAGCCATAGGCCCTGCTCAGCCAGCTGCCGGCCTAGGTGAACAGAACCCCCAGGCTGGCAGCAGACTGAGCAGGCTGGTGGCGTAAGATCATCATTTTAATTTATTTTTAAATGACGCTTCTTAAACATTTTGAAAATCTTGTTTACTTTACATACAATAGTTTAGTTATATAATATAGACTTATTGAAAGAGACCATCTAAAAACATTAAAATGTATTACTGGCACGCGAAACCTTAAATTAGAGTGAATAAATGAAGACTCGGCACACCACTTCTGAAAGGTTGCCTACCCCTGATCTAAGTAATAGAAATAATAACGCAGTAGTAGTGAGCTACTAATAATCTTTTTGTCTGTTTGGTTTGTGGCATGTCATCTAAGAAAACACTTTTCTTTCTCAGACTACATCTACACAGGTCCACACACATGCTTATGCCGAAAAACCACTCGGGGGGCTGGGGGGCAAGAACACTAGCACACCTGAGAGTGTGGGTATGAACATGCCTCAGGCTGTGGCATGGCCCCGTACCTGTGCCACTTTGTAGTGTAGATGGGGTAAGTGATGTGTTCCATGTCCTTAGATCAACAGTCCTCCAATCCCGTCCCCAGAATGAACTGAGCCCTTTCCTACCTGATCCTTGTCCCCCGTTTTCACCAGTAGTAGTGAGCTGTGCACACCAATTCAAACAATTTTCTGCTGCATTTTCACCACCACACATGAACATGGAATGTGCTCCAAGAGCTGCTGCCTGGCCAGCCGAGCATCCCCAGATCCTGATAAATGTGTGGTCAGAGTTCACTGTCCTCTCTGACTTCTCCCACAGAACCAGGAACGTCCATCTGTACTGGGAAGTTCTGGAGAGGCTGGCACAGGCAGTCATTCACCATACTCTGGCCAGGGCCAGGAATGGATCAAGCAGCTTAAGCTCCAGGACCGAGGGCAAAAGACTCCAGCAGTCACTCCGGGAGAAGTCCTCAAACATTAACTTTCTTCAGAGAACTGGACTGGGTGCTCTCCAGGGCTCCCAGTACCTAGCCTGAAGTAACACAAGACCCTTCCTTAAATCTGCCAGGCTCATCATCCAAAAGGATGCTGATAGGGGCCAGTGTGAGGAAGCATCGGGGACCACAGAGAAAGAGGCCCTGGAAGACGTAGAGGAAGAGGAGCAAGTTATTCTGCACCTCTGCCTGGAGGAACTGGCTCAGCAAGCCCCTCCTGAGGAACCAGAGGAGGAGAAGATTCAGCAGGCACCAGAACCCAAAGTTGCCAAGGGACTGGGAGCGTGCCTTGTAGCAGTCCCTGGGACAAGTGGTGGTGGAAAGGATTTGGGTCCCATCTGCTGCAATAGTCACGGCCAGTGTCCAGGAACTGGCATCTCCTCCGTGTCTTTCAGCTCCTCCTCCTCCTGCATCTACAGCCCAGCATGCGGCTGAGGCAGAGGATCCAATCCCCACCCCTATCAGAGGGGGGGACGCTGCAGATCTCCAGTACAACACCCTGCACTGGCACCCAAAAACCCCTCCCAAGGGGAGTCCTGTGAACATGCGAGAGAGGAATGAGGAGCCTGAAATTGTGCCCGAAGACCTGTATGTATCCGGCCCCTAAACCCTGCACAGAAGACATCCCCATGTTCCCCCAGACCATTTTCCACAGCTATTCCCCTACTCTCCCAGGAGAGGGGGAGATCAAGCCCAAGGACAAGGGATTGTAGGCATTAGTTACAATGTTCTTCTTATCTGTTCGGTTTTCTTTCAAAGTTCCCATTTACATGATGTTCTCAGTTATGTTACCAGTGCTACTTACAATAAATGTTATTTCCTTTACTTATGTGTGTACCCTTCATTCAGGCTGTGATGAAAAGGAAAAACTTTTATTTTTAATCTTCCCATGGTTGCCACCTTTTTAATTGCTAGTAACTGGACCCCCCTTGCACTCCTTTCGCATAGCAAACAGCAGATGCAAGAGAAGACTAACGTAGTGGCAGCCACGTTATCACAGGTTGACCTCAACATCCACAAGGACAAGACCAAGATCCTCAAGATTAACTCCATCAGTAATGACCCAGTCACACTGAATGGAAGCCCTCTGGAAGAAGTGCAGTCCTTCACCTACCTAGGCAGCAGCATCGACCAACAGGGTGGCACGGACGCAGACATCAAAGCAAGGATGGGTAAGGCAAGAGCAGCTTTCTTACAGCTCAAGAACATCTGGAGCTCCAGAGAGCTGTCTTTGGCAACAAAGATTAGACTGTTCAATTTCAACGTGAAATCAGTTGTATTGTATGGAGCTGAAACCTGGAGGACAACTAAAACAACCACCAGGAAGATCCAGACCTTCATAAATAGTTGCCTTAGAAGGATTCTCCAGATCTGCTGGCCAGACACCATCAGCAACATCTACCTCTTGGAGAGGACCCGTCAACTTCCAGCAGAGGAAGAAATTAGAAGGAGAAGGTGGGGCTGGATAGGACACACACTACACAAGCAGCCAACCAACATCACTAGACTGGCATTGCAGTGGAACCCCCAAGGCAAGCGGAAAGGAGGCCGTCCAAGAAACACCTGGCGACGCGACCTTCAGGCTGATAGCATAAAAATGGGCTATACCTGGAACCAGCTAGAGCAAATGGCCCAGGATAGAGGACTCTGGAGATCTGTAGTTGGCGGCCCATACCCCGATTGTGGTGACGGGCATGAGTGAGTGAGAGTGAGTGGACTGGACCCCCTGGGCCCCACTCCTGCTCCTTCTCCTCCCCTCCCACCAAAGCCATGCCCCTGTCACTCGCTCCTCTACCTCCCATCCCTCTGTTGCTCGCTGAATCATCTCAAAGAGCCTGCCTACAGGTAGTACATGGTATTGGCTGAGCAGGATCTGGCACGGGTTAATGACCCGGCGCCTCTCCCCACTCTGCAGTAACCATTTTTGGTTCAGGTACCAAAAAGGGTTGCCAGAACCCCTTTTCGACCTGACTTTCCGGTCAAAAACTGGACATCTGGCAACCTTAAATGGCACCCGGACACAGAAGCCAAAAACTGAATTCTCCAGGTAAAACCCAGATAAGTGGCAACCTTAGTCTACCCTTTGGCTTTGGGCTCCACAAATCAGTGCCTTAAGTTGCATAAGTCCCCAGTGCAAGGTCCTCCATATCCCTTCCAACCCCAACTCCCCATTTAGGTATATGTGAATAAGTAAGCTGGGAATATGCTGAAAGTGCAACATGCACTGACAAAACAGATTACTTTTTTCCCCTCAGTTAATAAAGTTGAGGGTGGATAAACTTCCCTAGGCCTTTGACAAAACAAAGAACATGAAAACAATGTCATTGTGCTATCACATACTTAACAGCCCAACAGCTTCTCCTCAAGTCCACCCCCGCCCCTAAACACCATGATCACTGAGAACCATGGGGGTACTCTCTATTAATAGCCGATGAGTGAAACCACTTGCACCCCTTACCCCCTAACCAATCCCTTCATCAACATTTTTCAAGATCCTTTAAACACTGAATAATTCTCCCTAAACTATGATCTGGCTAACAGCTGTGAAGGGTAACTCAAAGCAAAAGACAATAACTGCAATTTAACTGGGTAAACACCCTCCACAGAACAATCACAAACCAAAAGTTGTTATGCCTGCAGAGGCGTGTGTCCCAATTACCCAGCGAGTCATTACCTAAAAGACCAGCTACTGACCGTCAGCGGGAGGGGAACTAAATTGGGCGTTGAAACACAAGCAAGTAGGAATGTTTGCCCCTGTGTATTTACAGCAGCTGGATGTGGTCTAGAGCTTTGTTTGGGGCCGAGCTGAGAGAATGCCATGCCCGCCTGATGTTCAAGATATATCCCTGTCAAGGCTGAATCCCCACTCTGGCACTTTGAGTGCAGAAGGTGGGGGCACACAAGGATTTTAAAAAATAATACTCGCCACTCCCAAAGTTACAGCTTTTCTCTGACCTTGGCTTGGTAAATGCTGCCACCATCCAAATGCAAAAAAAAATCCCTTGGACCCAGGAGGGAGCACTTGGGAATTCCTCCCTGTGGGGTACACTCAAGCCCTTTTACCCCCCCTCCGGGAAAGAGCTGAGAAAGCAAACAAAGGAAATTAGCTTTTGCTACCAACTAATCAAACGTGCACAAACCTCTTAGGACACCAAAAATTCAATCCTGTTCTTAAAAAAAGATAAATTTTATTAAAAACAAAAAAGACAGACAATATATCTGGAACATAGGCTTTTGCTAGATTTTAAAAGAGCAATTCCAAAAATTAAGCTCCCCAAATAGCTTTCTTGGGGGTTCAGCTTAAAGGTTATAAGCAAACAAACAAAAAAATTAAAATTTATGGAGATATCCCATCTCCTAGAACTGGAAGGGACCTTGAAAGGTCATCAAGTCCAGCCCCCTGCCTTCACTAGCAGGACCAAGTACTGATTTTGCCCCAGATCCCTAAGTGGCCCCCTCAAGGATTAAACTCCGAACCCTGGGTTTAGGAGGCCAATGCTTAAACCACTGAGCTATCCCATATCCAGCACAGTATATTTGGGCACTCGGCATGAATATGGGGTACAAGCATGAGCATATACATAGATAAGTACCTGTGACAGTTAGCCAGTGTAGATGTAGCAAAGTAGTAGCAAGACTCACCAGCTTCCTGAGAATGGCTCGGGGAAACCATTCTGCTCAAATAGTGTTTCCCCATTGCTGAAAGTATTTGGCAAACAAGTGTTCAGATTCTGGATTGGGACTGTAAAATGGGTGTTATGTAGGCACCTTTGTGGTGAAACTGGTGTAGATGAGTCTATTGCACCTATCTGACCTCCAGCTTTCCTACAATTGATGCATTCTGAAGCGTAGCTGGGTAAGGATTGATTAGCCAAGGCCTGGAGCAGGAAACAACACTCCTACTACCCAATTCTGTGTTCATTCCCTTGCCTACCCTGCTGTGCCTCATATAACCTGCAGAATACTATACTGGGCACAGAAGGTAAAAAAATAGTCTTAAGGTTCCATATGATCAACAGATTTAGGTGCTGATTCACTGAAGCTCTTAAGTATGCCCTTAACTTTGATTGACGTTGCTGCAGGGGTGAAAGTAACAAAGGACTTACTGGTACCCTGGAGTCCTGAGTAGGGTGTGGCCTCAGCCAGAAGGGGCGTGGCCTCAACGGGAAGAGGCGGGGCCTTTCCCTCCGGCTGTGGCTGGGAGCCCCAGGGCCTTTACATCACCCCGGAGCTTCCAGGTGCAGAGGCGGCTGAGAACCCTGGGGCGAATTAAAGGGCCCAGGGCTCGAGCCACCGCAGAGCTCTGGGCCCTTTAAATCACCGTGGGAGCCCTGCCGTTGCTACCCCAGGGCGGCAGGGCTCAGGCTATGGCCCGGGGCTCCGGCAGCCGAGCTCAGGCAGGGATTTAAAGAACCCAGAGCTCTGGCCCCTGCAGGGAGCCCTGAGCCCTTTAAATCCCTGCCCGAGCCCTGCTGCCACTGGGGTAGCAGCGGCAGTGCTCCGGCAACGATTAAAAGGGCTAGAGGCTCCGGTTGCTGCGGGGAGCCCCGGGCCCTTTAAAGCGCCACCGGAGCTCCGGCAGCGGGGCTCGGGCGGCACTTTAAAGAGCCCAGGGCTCCCCACAGTGGCTGGAGCCCTGGGCCCTTTAAATCACCACTGGAGAAGCCAGTCCAGTCCGGCACAGCATACCGGCTCTTGCCGATACGCCGTACTGGACCATACCGGCTTACTTTCACCTCTGCGTTGCTGACAGGTCTTTGCTGAATTGTGGCTTTAACTATTACACACACAAAAAAGAAACCTCACTACCAACTGGCTAATCCAAATCTGGGATGGGAGGCAGGGGTGTGGAAATACATATTTTCCGCACTGTATGAAAAGTACCCCCTCAACATTTTAAAGCATTGTTGCAAGTTGTAAAGAAACCCCACCCATTTTCTTATTATTTAAAATACATGGAACGTGCTATCTGCCCAGATTCTGTGAGCAGCTCTGTATGGATGCATCTGTGTGGCTGGGGTTCGGTTGAGTTCCTGCATGGAACGGCTTGCATGATTGAAGCTGTATTTTGTATATGTATAAAATTAAAACATCAAATACGAAGAAGGATTAAGCCACTTAGGGTTGAGGAGAGCTATTACTTTCAGGGACAGATCTGCAGTGGGTGTAAATTGTCACAGTTCCCGTAGAGCGATGACAATTTGCAGGAGCTGAGAATCTGCTCCTCCTTCTTATTCAGCAGCCCCAACTGTTGAACAGGTCACTGCAGTCTAATAACATTTTCCAAGCTACATTTATAAGAGTCGCCCCAAAAGTTCATATCGCAGTAGCAACAAGAAATTGAAGGTTTCAGTTAACAGAACACATAATGCTCGGTGAATGATTTGCAGCACAACAAAATCATCTAGCAACATGTAATTTAACCTGCCACGCTACAGACGGTCCAGAGGAGTTATTCTTGTTGTGTTTTAAGGGGCTGACCCAAAGCCCAATATAGTCAATGGAAAGATTGCCATTGACTTCATTGGGCTGTGGATCAAGACCCCTTGGTCACTTAGGGCTTGTCTACACTGGCAAGTTTTGTCGTCAAAAACTGACTTTGGCGACAAAACAGCAAGAGCGTACACACTACAATGGGGATTTTGTCACGAAAAATGCCCAGTTTTGGCAACAAAATCTCCCCCCCCTTATGAGAGACATTTATCTTTTCCCCTCCCTTTACTGTCTACAGGGCCGGTGCAAGGATGTTTCGCACCCTAGGCGAAACTTCCACTTTGTGTCCTCCCCCCTCCCTGAGCCCTGCGGCAGCTCCCCCCCCCCCCCCCCCCCCCCTGCGGCCCCCCCCCCTGTGGCACCTCCCTCTGCTCCGCCCCCTCTCTGAGCCCTGCGGCAGCTCCCCATCCCGCCCGCCCTCAGCCCCCCCCGCGGCAGCTTCTCATCCCCACCTGGGGAGCCGTGTGGCAGCTCCCCAACCCAGCTCACCTCTGCTCCGCCTCTTCCCTGAGCACGCCATCGCTGCTCCACTTCTCCCGCTTCCCAGGCTCGCTGCTCCACTTCTCCCACCTCCCAGGCTTGTGGCATCAATCAGCTGTTTGGCGCCACAAGCCTGGGAGGAAGAGAAGCAGAGCGGGGCGGTGTGCTCAGGGGAGGAAGCGGAGCAGAGGTGAGTTGGGGCGGGGAGTTCCCCTGCGTGCCGCCCCCCCCCTTTACTTGCTGCAGGGGGCACTCCCTGCGCCCTTGCCTAAGCTCCCTCCGCTGAAATGCTGACAATGACCGGGGCGGCCGAAGATCCAGCTGCCACAGCTGCCGCCGAAGAAAATGCCACCCCTCAAATGCTAGCGCCCTAGGTGACCGCCTAGGTCGCCTAATGGGTTGCACCGGCCCTGACTATCTACAAAGAGCCAGTGTAGCCACTGCTGATTATTTTGTGGACAGAACTGGCTCCCACCAGTATCCCACAATGCCTGCCCTGATCGCTTGGGGAACAAACAGAGAGCAAATCATTGGAATGCTCCTGTTCTGCCCGGCACTAGGAACGCAGCAGTAGGCAGACTGTTGCTGCAGGGGGAGGAGCACAGACGGCTGTGCTGCTTGGCCATTCCTCGGCACGGAGAGCTCACAGAGCTACTCATGATGCTGCTCTCGGCAGCTGAGGGGCTGTGGGAGAACTCCTGCAGCGATCAGCTCTTCGTTCACACAACACTGCACTGTGGGATACGTACCCATGGTGCACTGCTCACCCTGTCTATGATGGTGTCCCCAATGTGGACATGATCTGTCGACAGAGGGAGCAAGCGTGAACACCCTTTGGCAATTTTTGTTTTATCGACTTTTGGGTGTCGATAAAACTTGGTAGTGTAGACAAGCCCTTAGTTATTGTATATAGAATATCAGGGGTGGAAGGGACCTCAGGAGGTCATCTAGTCCAACCCCCTGCTCAAAGCAGGATCAATCCCCAGACAGATTTTTGCCCCAGATTCCTAAATGGCCCCCTCAAGGATTGAACTTGCAACCCTGAATTTAGCAGGCCAATGCTCAAACCACTATAGTACAGCATCTTATCAAACAGGGCTCAAGCACTCAAATGGTGATTTTAATCAAGCAAAATAAATCCAGTCTATAAAATTTAATTAAATAAAAAAACTAGGCTTCACCAGAGCTATTCAACAGACTTTTATTCTATTTTGTTTACTTCTTTTCAACTTTGAAGGACAAATGACCTAATGAAACCCTTTCATCCCTCCACCCTCTCAAATGAACAGCACATGGTTCATATATTGCAACAAATACATGGGCCAGCTAAGAACTTCAGGGACATCACTATGATCCACTCTGTGGTCTCTGAGAACTTCACACCAACACAGGAGGGAGAACTTAGGTTTCCCGCTGTTTCAAAAGCACGGACCCCTAGTATCTGAGCTGAAGGAGAATCTCTGTTAACATAAATGACAGGAGAAAAAAGTGGCCCTTTCCTACTTCTAAAATCTGTCATTTCTACATTTCAGACTTTGAAATGATGGTACATTCACCCCCAAACCCTTCAAAATGCTCATGGGTGCTAATTAGCGTCAGTGCACAGATGCCGATGAGAAAAATGTCTTTTTATAGGATTTTTTTTTAAATGATGACTTTATTTAGACAAAGTGTGCTGCAATCTTGTATAACATTCTTTCCTTGTATAATCATCTCCTGAACACATGACACTGATTTAAATGAAAGTGGGAGGGGAAAATATGTCAGTTAATTGATCTTAATTTGTAATATTGAGCAATAGTATACCATGTATTTTTATTTAGTTTCAGGAATTTGTGCATATTAGATTTCAAAAGAGCACAGTAGGAGACAAATTCACCCTTCGTGTAAAAGATAACTACACTGACTTCAATGAAATTGGATATGCTGTGCTAGGATGGAATATGAACCAAAGCAGGCAAACCAAGGCTCATAATACAAAAGATCCATGCACTGTGCATCTCATATGATCAAATATTTATGGTAGGTTGCATTGCTCTGACACTTCTGACACATGAAATCAGCATGCTGCTCTTTACTAAACTCCTCCTCAGAGACCTTTCCAGATGTGTGGCAGGAGAAGACCTGAGCCTTTAAAATGTCAAGGGAAGAAATGGACATGGTCTATTCAGAGGCAGTTTGTGAATCCCTTCCTCACACTGATGAAGTGGTAAAGCTGGTTGGGAATTTTTCGACGAAGTGGTTTTTGGTCAAAAAATGCTGATTTGTTAAAACTGAAATATTTCAAGACAAACATTTCCACAAATTTCAAGACTCAAAAGCTTTGAAAAAATAGTTTCAGAATTGTCCAAATGTCCTGCTTGATCTTTTCTGGATCCCTTGTCCTTCTCCTGGCTTGTCTCTTTGATTTCGTCTCGCACAGGAACTCTGCCCTTCCCTGGACTACTGTTCTGTCTGTGAGGACACCGCCTCCTCATAAGTCCTGGTTTCCCACAGGTGAAACTAGCATCCCCCCTTCCTGTTTTCTTCACAAGTTGGACACATTGGGGCTTTCTTACTTTCCCTCCTTTAGGGCTAGGCTTCTTCTCTTCCCAATAGGGGCAAGTTCTCCTAAGGTGTCTCCTCCACATACAGGTGTAACAATATCTTGCTTGGGCTTCTGGCTTCCAGACCCTGGGACCTCTTTTCTTGCCCCAGTTCACTTCTTGGAGGGCCATTGTCCCTTTGCCCCAACTGTCTCTTCTACAGCTTTTCCCACTCCCCTCATATCAGGGCAGCTGTCCCAAACTGTCTCTCGCACTCCCTTTATATCAGGGGTGACCGTCATGCCCACATTCTCCCACAAACTGTGGCTGGGTGCTCCACTCACCACTAGGATGGCGCGTCCTCCTGGTCACTCTGGGGAATAGCTCATGAGGTTGACACCTCTTCTTACAGTTGCACGCCATCCTCCAAATCTCTCTCTGGGTCTGCAGCCCCTCTCTTGGTCCACAAGGTCAGCCCTCTGGCCAGGTCACTCTATGCATTTTCCCCATCTGGGGTTCCAAAGTCTCCTTCAACAATCCTGTTCATGGCCTCATAGTACCACTCCCACAGTGGCTGGCAGGGGAACCCAAGCCCACCCTCTACTCTGGGTTCTGGTTCACGGACTCTCTAGCCAGCAGTTAAGGTCTCTTCCCTTCTAGACCTATCTGCCTTTCCGAGTCCTGCCCTACCTTTCTGGCTTCCCCCTGCTCTGGGTCTGCCAGTCCAATGGAACCTCCCGTCTGCCAGGGAGTGACAGCAGACTTTCCCAGCAGCCCCTCTGCTTCTACTTTCCTGTCTTAATAAGTCCAGCCCATCTCATTCCTCCTCAGCTGGGCTCCCTCAGTCAGTCAGGGGATTACCTGGCAACCTGATTCCCCTCAGTTGTGGCCTGTTGGGTTAATTAGCCTTTTCTAGGTCTACATGAACCCTTTCAGGGCAAGGGAGGGGTGAACACCCCTTCACAGACCCCTTATGTTTAACAATCTGTCCAAACTTGTACTTAATTCAGACACTGATTTCCTTCCCCAGTCCTGCAGAAGACCCCTGTGTAGCTCGAAAGCTTGTCCCTGCCACCAGCAGAGGATGGTCCAAGAAAAGATATTACCGCATCTACTTTATATCTGCCTCTTGTTGTTGTCATTTAAAAAGAGCTTCCTCTGGGGTCCAAAACAAAACATATATTTTGCTGCATCTCAGGAAATGTCTATTTCTATTGGCCATTGTAACCTGCAGGGGTATAAGTACTGCAGATAAGCAGAATAATTCCTCACTTTTATGAGAAGTGAAGCCCATCAGTTCAGTTAGCCTGTCACTATGAAGGACACAGAGGTTTGCGAGATGGAGAATGATATTTTGCAAACTGTTTTGCTTTATTTAAGCTGAATGCCACTGTAAGTCCAGAAAGACCTACCCGGAGAGTTAATTTGAAAACAGAAAGGTCGCATACGGCCTAACAAATGGGATGCCGCTGGCAAGAATGTACTTGCTGACTTGAAAACACAAATAATCCAGTATGTTTTAATCAAGCTACACACACAAAAGAGCTTTGCGAACCTTCCCATTCTTAAAGTGGCAGAGCAGACAAAATCTTTAGTTGTTCCATGTGGCAATGCACATGTGTATCTTGGCTCTTCTTTGAGGAGGTAACACGCTTACTGTGGCACCCTGTCCCTTTATAGTGGTGGCTTGGCCACAGGTAGAAGTTGGTGAGCCTGCTACAGGCTTGGCTGATGGAATGGGGTCCTTTAGCTCACATAGCAGCAGCCCATGTTTTGCTTTCCTGAAGTGGCAGGATCAATCTATACAGATGATGTCCCACCTGCTGTGTGGTGTAATAAATAGGAAATTGAGCAGAGTGAACCTCTGAAGCCTGGGATATTGTTAGTTATTGGTGTTTGAATTGTGCTATTGACTTCAGAGGGCCTACTCAAGAACATACTTAGCTTTAAGCATGTGAGTCAGCCCCGTTGAGTCAATGGGGCTACTCAGATGCTTCAAGAAAGCATTTTCTTTGTCAGATTGTGGCATTTCCCTGCTTAACTGTGAAGGCTCTGCTGCTGTTTTTTAGATACAACTGGGAATACGGATGCAGTTTAAAATGCCATGGAGATAATAGACCATGGGAGTCTTAATGTAAAGACTTTTTTAAAAGGGTGCCTAGAAAGCCTCCTAAAACACTCAATGAGGTTCTGAGAACCCAGTAGCTGCTACGTTTGCAGTAGGTTTCCCAGTAGGTGGCTCAATACGTTTGCATTTCCTATACGTTATTTGCATGCCTTCTTCTGTCTGCCACAACATACACGTTCCACAAATTTCCAGACACTCCCTTAGATTCATTTATTAGATTTGCATCCACTCATCAACAATAACACACACATTCTTCCCTATCTCCTACATCTCCTTTGAATCGGATGCATCGGGTTCTCTAAACTATTCCATTTCACAGCTGCATTTTAGTGCGACGGTAAAAGGGACAGGAGAGTGACACATCCCTAAGCCTGTGTTCAAGGCAGGTGCCAAACCACGCGAGCAATTGCATGTGTACCGGAGATGGATAGCAATTTACGAAGACTGTGGAGCAGATCTTCAGCAGAGGTAAATCAGCTGCACAGCTGAGTAGATTGCCCTGTGATCTTTCTTCCTATGAGACAGTCATGCTGGGAACGAGGCCTCGTATTCTGAGAGTTAAAGTCACCTGAGGACAGCAGCTCCCTTGATCAGATTTTAGCCAAGAACATGTCCATAAATAGGTTTATTTGTAGATTTTCAGGCCACAAAGGACCATTATGATCATCTGCTCTGACCTCCTGCATAACACAGGCCAGAGTATTTCACCCAGTGATATTTGCAGTGGAAAGAATTTTTCTTCAGTACTACCTGTCTATTGGTGATTACTGAATTACACTGATACTGATGTTACATGCTCCCAGGCAAGTGATTGTGTATTAAATCCTGGGCAGGTATATGCCGGAGTAGGGCATGTTCATTTGCTGGCTGATATCAGCTTGTTAGTGGGAAAACATCTGTATAAGAAAAGTGGCTTCATTCAATTCATCACCACAACTTTTAAACAAGAATATGCAATACTATGTTCTTGTGATAGTATTATAACCAGTCAGTCAGTTTCATAATGTTATACAGCATTGTTCATTGAATACTCAGAAGCCGTCTGACTAATCACGTGGACAAGCTGCATATTTATGAATACAAATTGTACCCCAACTTGTTTTCCAGAATAAAAAAACAGTTACAGCTAATCCCCTCCTCCCCCAAATAATGAAAGGAGAGCGTGAGAAGTGTACGCAAGGCAGAAATTACATATATACAAATGGGATTTAAAAAGAGGTGGAGAATGGAGGGATTCAGGAAGGCTGCTGTGGATGGCCAGAGCTGCAGAGGAAAAGGCTTTTGTACCAAGGACCCATCATGTAAACACATAAACAGAAACTTTTCACTTGGAGTGCAATGGGACTACTGGCCTATGACAAGTCATTTGCAGTGTGGTAGCCGTAAAGTTAAGCGTGTGTGCAACTGTTTGCCCGGTTGATGCAAAGGAGTGATGAGACAGAAAGAAGGCTGAAGCTACATGAGTGAATGGAGAAAGGAAGGGGCATGAGAGAGAGACTGGAACAAAACGAATAGTGCTTTATAAAGCAAGGATATGAAATGGATCTTAAAGAGAAAGGAGAAATGTACTGTAAAGCAGCTTACTTGATGCAATTTCTTAATGTTCTTCAAACTCCAAAACCAGCATAAACAGACACAGCTCTACTCCGTTCAACCATCTGACCATTTACTACTGCCATGCCAGGAGACGACAAACTACTTCAAAATGATATTCATAGATTCTAAGGTCAGAAGGGACCACTGTGATGATGTAGTCTCACCTCCTGCAGAATACAGGCCAAAAAACTTCCCCCAAATAATTCCTGTTTGAACTACACGTCCATTCTTGATTAAAACATCACCAGTGATGGGGAATCTACCACAACCCTTGGAAAGCAGTGTTTCAGGTGAAATTATTCCTTTTGGGCTTTTGGGAATGCTGGACCTGGGGGGAGACCTGGGGCGCAGGGGATGTGTAGGGGGAAGTGGTCTTCCCTGTTCGTTCTGTTTCGCTAGGCTCTGACCTGCTGGCTCATGACACTTGTGGCTGCTGGGAAGGGAGCTGTCATAGCAGCAGGAGCTGGAGCTGGACTCTCCAGAGTCAGCGTCACCTGATGACTTGCCAGGGTAGCTCACCCCTGCTCTGTGTCCCAAATACCAGCTCCTCCTGCTGACAGGGCTACGAAGCCTAGGGTGGCTCGGCAAGCAACACTTTGAGCAAAGCAACAGAGAGTCCTGTGGCACCTTTAAGACTAACAGATGTATTGGAGCATAAGCTTTCATGGGAAGTGGGTATTCACCCACGAAAGCTTATGCTCCAATACATTTGTTAGTCTTAAAGATGCCACAGGACTCTCTGTTGCTTTTTTACAGATTCAGACTAACACGGCTACCCCTCTGATACTTTGAGCAAAGTGGCTAGCAATTTCTCTGGGACAGGTGGATCGGGGAAGGGGGAGGGACTCCCTTCCCTGTAACTGGAGCCGGGGTATATCCCCATGGAACCTGCCTGGAGGGTAGCTGCAGATTTCCCTATATAAGGTTCCCTGGTGGGTGGGGAGCAAGGGGCAGTGGGGGTGGAATTTATTTTCCCCTCCCTTTCTTTTCCCTTCCCCCTACCCCTTTGGGGAAGTGAAAGGCGGCTGCTTTTCCCACTAACCCACTTCTGTCGCCTGCCTCCCCGGAGCCGCGCTGCTTGGGACCGGTGCAGAAGCCAGGCCAGTCTCGGCCAGCGTGGGGGAGGGAGTGGCAGTGGGTTGGGGGTTGGCTGTAGGCAAGGGGTGCTGAAGACGCTGTGCGTAGGGTACGTAAGATGTAAATCTGGCCCTGGAGAGAGGATACTCAGCACCTCTGGAAATGAAGTCTCTTTATGCAAAGACGATGTAAATTTAGGTGGCTAAATTTAGGCAACCCGGTTTCAAAATGTTGGCTTATATGACTTATTCAATCTCACACACAAAGTCTGGCATAACTAGGACTAGAACCCAGGAATTCTGCCTCTTACCCCACAGTTTTAGTCACCAGGCCATCGTTTCATATATAGCCCATGTACTTTATTCTTCAAAAAAAAAAAAAAAATACAGCAGCATTTGACTTTGCTTGACCCATAAAAGGGAGAGAAGCAGTGTCCAGGAGACTGGAATTTAGCTGGAATACTGTGTCTCTCTGCACATATGCGGAGTTCACATCAAGGCAACTCAGCTAGAAAGGCCCAGAAATATCCAGAAGTAGGGTACCGCAGTTACTGGACATGCTCAGTAGCTGCTTCTGAAGCTATATAGAAAGGTCCCACAGATATTCACCATTTGATAGCTGAGCCAATCAGAGCATTGGGGGGCTGGGGAGAGGTTATAAATATAGGAGTTAAAGACAGTCCTGTAGATCAAGAGGTGTCTGCTTTGCAGGCTGGTTCCCAGTGCTTCTACCACTTTGGATACAGGTTAGTGTTATTCCAGATTTACTTACTAGGGAAGTCCTACATTAGGATAATGTTTGGTTTATTGACTGTGTTTTGTGGACTTGGAGGGAGAGTTTGGAGGGGGGCAATTGACTCCTTTAGGTGCTACACACCTTGTGGAATTTACATTTAGATATTAGCTAACTGCTTTGAACTGGGTTTCTGTCTCAGTTAAAGAGAGAACAGGGACAGAGCTAAATGAAATCAGGGTCTGGACATACCTGAATTGACTTATGGGGAAAAAAAGATAGTGCCCCACAGAACTGAGAGCCTTAGAAATCAAAAGAGTAGTTTTTTTTATATGCTGATCCCAATATCCATTCCATTTTGATTGCAGATTACAGATTTTTGTTTCACCGGTGTTGATAAATTGTATAGTTAATTGCATGACCACACTTTGGTTTGTTATAAATATATTCAAGAGACCTAATAACCAATGCCAGTCAGATTAATTAGTATAAGTCAATATAATATAGTGCAGGAAAAAGGTTCTATATGAAACCAGTCTCCAGGAAGACATGACTGTTACATTAACCTTATGTGGAAGGTATCTTCCCCAAGTAACATCCCTAGCGCCATCTTTTTATACCTTACCTGTTTACAAGTAAAAGGTATTTTGTATCTCCTCTGAAACTAGATGTAATCAATCAGCTTTCTACCTTGTTTCTCTGATACCATTCTCTTTGTTCTGAACACATGCATACCAGGCACCAATGGGTGTGCAGGCAGCTCCTAGGTTTGTACTAGGATAGAACAATCATGTCTTCTCCTCTCCCTTTGGGACATTCCAGTACTGGGCAGTGAGAATAACTCCCTTCCCGGTGCTGTGGTAAAGCACTCATCTGCCCTGATCTTGAAAGCTTCCCTATTTGCCCAATTCAAAAACTTACTTCAGTAAATGGTAGGGGTTATGGATACTTAGAATTACTGGACAGAGTTATATAAAAAAGCATAGGCCAGTTTAGGCTATATAAATGCTATTATAGTTGTGCTTAATACTATTTATGCTTATTGCATGCTAATATATATATAGATAGATATAGATATAGTGTGGATAATATATATTATTCACATGATATGCTGGCTAGCATATATTGGTAACCACCAGCAACTGAGGACAAGTCAGTTACTAAGCCAAGCATTAGAATGCTTTTAGCTGTGGAACTCCCTTGACTCTCTGTTTACTGACAGGGTTCTGAAGTGTTTGTAAGAACAGAGATGCTGCCATTCTGCTAAGCTTTGAAGAGTGCAGGTGACACACAGTATATATTAGGGCCCCACTAGAAAGACTAAGAAATCTTCTCTGAGAGAGGATCAGAAGAGAATGTGCTTTGATGGACGTGATACAGAACAGAAGCATACATGTTATGTCAAAACCTTATATATAAATATATTTAACAACAAAGTGGGGAAGTTTGGATAAGGAATAATACTAGATTTACTGACTAGCAGCTTTTGTTTAAAGTTATTCATGATATTCCAAATACAATTTACAATGCTTTTACGTGCGTTAAACATTTATTTACTAAGAAATTGAATGGTACTCTCTCTTTGAAGTTTCCTGGGATCTACTGACACCTACTTATCAGGGTTTTACATACAAAAGCCCTGAGGTTTAAAGCTATGTCATGTTTTCTGAAAAGTCCTGAAAAGAGTTGAGCTAAGGTGCAGGAGTTATATAGTATTGCCTCAGCATCCCTCTACTCTTTTATACTAAGAATGGTGTTAATTAGCATTTTATATTATCTGAACACTTGTTAACCAGGAACTAGACAGAAGCTAGACCTTTTTCCCATTTCCCACTGGCCATGAAAGAACCGTCAAATGGAAAAAAAAACAAAACAAAACTGGTTATACCCACCTAGACTTGAAACTTGATTCTTTGTTGTACTGCACATGCTGTAGTCAAACCCCAGAAAAATATTGCTCTCACTATACAGTGGTATAAATTAATACACAAGGTACAGAGTAGTGATGGTTTAGACCCATTGTATCCAGTTACCAAAATCCTGAGCCATCTAATTCACTGGGCTCTTTTGTTCATTGGTTTTTGCCAGGGTGGATTTGATTTAAATCAAATTGACAGTGGAGTGCAACCTGTGTCAAGCCACTCCTCCTCTCTCACTCCTGTTGAATCCATGTGGGATCCCCCACTGATGTCAGGAAGTCAGCAGAATCACAGTGCCTTCTATCCAGGAGGCCTTTGCAGCGGTCAGAGACTTGTTATCTCTCCTGGTACCGACAACCCCAATAGGACAACCGCCGGCTCCAATGAGCACGAGCTCCAAACTCTTTCCTGGCACTGGGGCCCTTGGTATGTTCCAGAAGCAAAGTCGTCCTCAGCCTGACACCAGTCCCTAGACCCTTGGCACAAACAGGCAGAAGTGAGGGGTCCTGCTCCCCTGTGGTCACCTCAGGAGGACTCTGTCAGAGTCTGAGTTGGAACCCTATGCTGATACAAAGAGCTGTTGCCGGTACCTGTCCCACATTCTGCTGGATCTTGGGGCAGGTCTCCCCGCTGGCACCTGGCCAGGAGGACAGTGGCCTATGCAGTGGCAGTTCTGAAACCTGTGGGAGTTTCCCCCAGGACCAGGGCTGTTGTCCCACCAGTCCTACTCGGTTGATCTGAGAGGCAGGCACCCCACACTGGTCCATTTGGCACAAGACCCCCAACTCTGGTACCAAGTCCAGTACTGGCAAACAAGATGTAGGCCCGATGGAAGTAAAGGGGCAGAAGAAGAGAAGGCAGTACAGGCTTTTCCTCCTCCCCAGATGAGGCTGTCTCTGGGCTGAGCAGCTCGCTGCTGCAAGATGACTTGAATGCCCAGCAGGAGCTTCTAAAGAGAACAGCTGCTAATCTAGGACTTGAGGTTGAGGTGCTCAAGGAGTCTTCCCATAGTCTCATTGATATTTTGGCTACTGCAACTCTACCTAAGATGGCCCTGCCCATCAATGAGGCTGTTATGGGACTGGTCAGAGCCTTGTGGCAAACTCTCTTTTCTCTCCCCACATACACTTTGAAGAGGTCAGAGAAGAAATACTATGTGTCCGCTAAAGGGTATGAGCACTCATATTTTCACCCTCCTCCTGGGTCCCTAGTTGTAACGGCAGCCAATGAGAGGGAAAGACAAGGCCAGGCAAGTGTTACCCCCAAACAGAAAGACTCAAATAAACTATATCTCTTTGGCAGAAACATGTATTAAATGGGAGATTTGCAACTTCGTATCTCCAACCAGCAAGCCCTGCTGGGGAAGTATGATTACAATATGTGGGACTCTCTGTTGAAGTTTAAAGATTCACTGCCTCAGGACTCCAGGCAAGAGTTCTCTGCCCTCTTAGAGGAGGGAAAGAATATAGTCAGAGCCTCACTCCAGGCCGGTCTGGATGCATCCAGTGCAACAACCAGAACGATGGCTTCCACAGTGGCTATGGTAGAGTGCTCTTGGCTTGAGTCCCTGCGGTTACCACAGGAGGTCCAACCATCAACCCAAGACCTCCCATTCATAGGTAGCTCATTGTTTTTGGAGAAAATTGATACAAAGCTCCATGTCCTGAAGGACTCATGGGCCACCCTCAGGTCTTTGGGCCTATATGCTCTGGCTCCTTTGAGGAAACATTTCAGGCCCCGGAAATCAGCCCACTTCTCAGCTCTGTCGGTGTGACAGGACCTGTTCAAGAGGAGGAACAGAGGTTACAAGTGTTGTCAACTGCCCCCATCCACCTCAGCCTCGCTACCGGGGTCGCATAGATATTCAGGAGGCCCCAGTGGCAGGCATTTCCTTTGCCACCCTGTAGTCTTTGGTGTCTCTAGTTTTGGGCACTTACGATCTGGGTTGGGGAGCCCACCTTGATCACCTCAGAATACAGGGCCTTTGGTCCCAGGAAGAGCTCTCTCTACACATAAGCAGCAGAGAGCTCAGAATGGTCTGCTTACCTTGCCAAGTGTTTCTTCCAAAGTAGTACGGGTACTTACAGACAATTTGTGGCCATGTTCTACATCAACAAGCAAGAAGGAGAGTATTCCTCCACCTGTGTCAGGAGGCCATTCCTCTATGGGACTTCTGCATGAAGCACTCCATTTACCTCAAAGCTGCCAATCTCCCAGGAGCCTGGAATGCCCTGTCATATCACCTCAGCAGATCTTTCTCCTCCCACCACAAGTGATCCTTTCACCCATAAGTCACCAGGTTCATCTTCCAATTTGGGAATCTCCCCAGGAAGACCTGTTCTCAACAAGTAGAACAGGAAATGCCATCAGTTTTGCTTGTGTCATGGTCACAGCCTGGTCTCCCTTTCAGATGTCTTTTTGCTTCTATGGTAAGAGCTCCTATTCTACAATTCCTCTGGTGCACGAAGTCTTTCTGAAAATCAAGTGAGACAAGGTGAGGTTATTCTTATAGCTTTTGTGTGGCCACGCCAACACTGGTTTGGCATGCTGCTAGACTTGTTGGCAGCGCCCCCTGCTACCTCTCCCACTCCAGGTGGACATAATCTCACAATACCACAGCCATTTACTCCATCCAAACCTCGGGGCCATTCATCCAATCATGTGGTAGCTCCATGGTTGAACCCAGGGAACCAGGCCTGTTCAGAACAAGTCTTCCAGTTCTTGCTAGGTAGTAGGAAGCTGTCTACTAGGCTACCTACCTGGCCAAGTGAAGGCATTTTTTGATATGGTCATCCTAGTGAGGTCTTTCTCCTACTCGGTCTTCCATTCAGTCTATACTCAAATACCTACTCCACCTAAAACAACAAGTTCTGACCCTCGCATCTATCAAGGTACACCTAGGGCAATCTCAGCCTTCCACCCACCAGTGAGCAGTAGGTAAGTCTTCTCACATGATATATCCACTTCGCCATCTCCCAGCAGGCCAGAGATTATGCCAAGTTTGGAAGAGCGGTGTTGCAATTCA
Organism: Trachemys scripta elegans; assembly: GCF_013100865.1. Classification (NCBI taxonomy): domain Eukaryota; kingdom Metazoa; phylum Chordata; order Testudines; family Emydidae; genus Trachemys; species Trachemys scripta. Next base: position 128,100,611 of record NC_048302.1, read on the forward strand.
TATGTCCATGAACTCTGAGCCCTATTCCTTGGGTACTACTTGTGAGTTACTTAAAGTAGAACGGACAGGAGCAAGCTCTTGAAGAAGAAAAAAATGGTGACTAACCTTTCCATACCTGTTGTTCTTTGAGATGTATTGCTCATGTCCATTCCATGACCCATCCTCCTGCCCCTCTTTCAGAGTTAGCCGGCAAGAAGGAATGGAGAGGGTGCATTGCTGGTGGTGTCCCTTATACTGTCAAATAAGCATGTGGCACCACATGACACATGCACTTCTAATGTGGAATGGACATGAGCAATGCATCTCAAACAATAACAGTTATGGAAAGGTCAGTAACCATTTTTTCCTTCTTCTTGGATCATGTAGCTATGCCATCGGAACTTACTAATGGAAGGCCAAACATTGCCTTAGATGCGCGCACACACCGCAGCTGTATCCAACGGCAGAGTCTGACCCTAATTCTATTTTGACGGTAAGTCTAGCTTTATTTTCATGGCATTCTGAAGATCGAAAGCAGCCTCTTTAGTGTGAAAAGGAACAGGGTGTAAATCTTCTATGGGTGCTAAAAACATTGATCACCAAGGGCTGCACCTTCATGTTTGTGTATTCAGGCTTTGCTATGGAGTTTGATGAAACAAGTATCAATTGTTTTTCTTGGAAAGATGGGTTTTATTCTTGCACCTGTCAAAGTCTGTTATTGTTGCCAAGATAGTTGGGTAGATGGGGAAGGAGACAATGGGACAAAGACGCTAATGAAAGTTGAGAACATCTAATAAGATATTATTGTGTGAAAAGCATTTTCCTTTAATCTCCTGGCCCTGCCTCTTTCCTTGGTTTACCTTTCCTTGAACTTTCGCCAAATGCAGTTAGTCTCTCTCTGTATCATATTACAGACATCCAGAGTGCGGAAAACATGCAGTAGCTGTTTGCTTACACCCCCCCGCCCCCAAGAGGTAATACAATTAAGTTGGTGTACATTGTGGTGAGTTATTACTTCCTGCTGTCACTGTTTAATACAGAAACAATGGCTTCTAACCAAATTTTCTGTGTGGTAGGCAAGGCTAATGCCTGTAAACACAGAAAGTGGTTATTGCTCTATTGGTCAGAAAGGCTGAAATCAATGTAATATACACCAGTGAATTGATTTCTGGGTGTAAGGTATGTGAAAGGCAGTAGGGTCTGGTGTATAAGTCTTTGGCCTGGGAACTGAGACACCAGTTTTCTAGCCTCAGCTTTGTCACTGACTTCTCTGTGACTGTTTCCCTTAGGCTGTCCTGTCTCTTTGGATTGAAAGGTATTTTTAGCCTAGCAAAATGGGGCCTTGATCTTCAGTGAGGCCTATAGGTGCTATTGTAATCCAAGTAATGATGGAGGATTCTGTTCTGACCTTCGCACTAACTTTCCACTCCTTCAGTGATTCATCACAAGTGGCTTTATTTTTAAAGATCACAAATTGCTTTTCTAACCATCATCATCATCATTGTTCCTAAAAAAATCAAATAAATCAGATTTTTTACTTAAATAATAGATTTTTCTTTTTGAAAAATAAACCAGTTTAAAATGAAATCTGAATTTAAGACACAATATGTTAAAGTCTAACGTTATTATAATCTCTTAAAACATTTAAATAAAAAAAAAAATATGTTGACTCCATGAACATCTATCAAAAACCTTGAGTTAAAAGCTGCTTTTCAATCTTTATACATACGACAAATCAGGTTATGTGCTCTATTAGAGGCGCGTTTTGTTTAATAACAATAAATTGTAGATGCTGTTTTGTGTGTTTAATTACATTCCAGTTACCATCCTAATGCAGCTTGACAGAAATCATGTGCAAAAAGGTCATTATCTAATAAATAAGCAATATATCACTCACCATTTTCTAACATACTAAAACGGTACAATTAATATAAATCTGAAAAAATTATACTATATAATTACCGTACTTAAATAAATGTATATTGTTATAGTGCATCCTCCTAGGTAGCATATAGATGTACCAAATCTGGTGTAAAGGCTCTTTTTAGTTATAGATCAAGATATTTTAATGGCTGTATCAACCTATGAAAATGCACCTTTCTTTAGAAAGTAACAAGTACAAATGGAAAAGTTGATTAAAATCGATGATTTAAATCCAGGCTTTCCACTTGATTTAAATCATCATTTAAATAGCTTTGATTTAAATCAATGCACCCTGTTTCCAACCTTCATTTATTTAATGCTAAGAACCTTTCTGTGAGTGTAGGTAGATATTCTTCTTATCATCCCCAATGAACAGAGGAGTTAATCGTGGTACTTGAGAGTTGGGAATCTTGACACTTGCTTCTTTGCTCTCTCTACCATATCGCTCCACCTCTCAAACCTGCCAATGGAGAGGGGGAGTTGTGTAATGGGGATCACAAAAAAAATATTTATGCCAGTTTAAAATGCTGTGGGATTGATTCCTTCAGAGCCAATCACTCTTTCTATAAGCTAATTCATGATTCTTTATTTCTCATACATCTGATTTTCAACAAGTAAAGCAAGAGGATGCTACATTTCTTTTTGGAACGTAGCTAATTTTGAGACGGCACTGAGTGATGTGGCTCAAAACGAGGGCCCTTTGCGAGCTATATAAATATTGCACTCCTTCCCCAGTTCTTAAGGGGAAAATGTATCAAACGACTTCCTGGGAAAGCTAATCACGGCAGCATCCCCATATTTAGGGGCACAGAAATCCAGTTCGGGTTCTTCTCCTAATTCAAACTCAACATAATGTAATAATAGTAATGGCTAAATTCTAGACTGATTTTGACTTCAGTTACATCCAGGGTATCCCCACTGACTTCACTGTGACTGCAAAGGGTGTAATCCAGGAGAGTACTTGATTCTTACTTTACATGGAATAGCCCACCTCATCTTAGAACACAGTTCCATGCAGTGGTCTCTCTGCAACTGCAGGGCAACCACAGGGTTAGATTTTCCTACTGCTCTCATAGAAAAACTTGCTGCACCCAGAGGCAATGCATGGGGAGGGGTCAGGCAGGGTCTCGTGCCCCTGCCCCAGATTTCTGCCTTCCAGTTGGCTCTGCTTCCTGAAGTGCTGAGGGCAGAGCCCACCCAGTCCCCTGCCATCTCTAGGTGCACTGGGCTGTGTGGGCTGAGTCCTGCTTGACTGCTAACAACTCAATGCCTTCCCCTCTCTGCATTCTCCACCGGGGAATGAAGCAGCCGGTCTAACGGTACCGCAGTTCATGCTGAGCTCCCCTCACTCCCCAGGTTGGGATCTCTCCCACCACTGATCCCAGGCTCACACCCACAGGCAAAACAGCTCCCAACCGCAGCCTGTCCCACCTCCTCCCAGCCAGCACGCTGGCCGGCCACCCTGCGGGACGGGGCTTCTCACCTGTGAAGGGCTCTGCACCAGCTGCCAGCAAAAGTCCAGCCAAAGCCAGAGGCAAGTTTCAACTTTCCCCATGTCTCCCCACCTCCCAGAGGCGACACGTGGGGCAGTCATGTCCCTCCTCCCCTAGCCTTTAAATTGTGCCCCCCACCATCAAGAGTTACATGTCATCTCTGGCTGCACGTTTTGGGTGTGTGCTGGTGGAAGGGCACCATCCACAAGGAGTCACACCATGGGGCTGGCAGCCTTAAGCGCCACTTGGGCTGTACAAACAACAAGGAGTCCTTGTGGCACCTTAGAGACTAACGAATTTATTTGGGCATAGCTTTTGTGGGCTAGAACCCACTTCATCAGTTGCATGGAGTAGAAAATACAGTAGCAGGTATAAATACACAGCACATGAAAAGATGGGAGTTGCCTTACCAAGTGGGACGTCAGTCTAACGAGACAATTCAATTAGCAGTAGGATACCAAGGGAGGAAAAATAACTTTTGAAGTGGTAATGAGTGGCCCATTTCAAACAGTTGACAAGAAGGTGTGAGTAACAGTAGGGGGAAATTAGATTTTGTAATGACCCAAACACTCCCAGTCTTTATTCAGGCCTAATTTGATGGTGTCCAGTTTGCAAATTAATTCCAGTTCTGCAGTTTAACGTTGGAGTCTGTTTTTTAAGTTCTTGTTGTTGAAGAATTGCCATTTTTAGGTCTGTTATTGAGTGACCAGGAAGATTGAAGTGTTCTCCTACTGGTTTTTGAATCTTGTGATTCCTGATGTCAGATTTGTGCCCATTTATTCTTTTGCATAGAGACTGTCCAGTTTGGCCAATATACATGGCAGAGGGGCATTGATGGCACATGACGGCATACAGGTGACCCACTGGAAGAGGCTATAGGAAGGTCCCATGCTACAGCCCCCATTCCCTCTCCATCCCTCTCATACCACCAAGCTGGCACAAACCATTTTTGGGGAACTCCTTTGCTGGCAGAGGGGCTATTGCTGTTGCTTTGTGCCACTGCAACCTCTGTTCCACCCATCCCCTCATTTGATTTTCCTTCACCGGGGACTCTTCATTAGCTGGTGTGACCCAGGAAGGTGGTCTCTGAGATCTGAAGACCTGTAAGTTCAAAAGCTTGTCCCTCTCACCAACAGAAGTTGGTCCAATAAAAAATATTACCTCACCCACCTTGTCTCTCTAGTATTCTGGGACTGACATGGCTACAACACCACTGCATACATCTTTTCTTGCTGGCAGAGTCATGCAAGCATGTAATATCTCTCTGCCTCCTCCAGGAGCACCCAAGTGTAAATGAATAGCATGACTGTGCATTGAAAGGAGAGAGCAACTGTCATCACAGAGTGCAGGAGGGATTGTGTCATATCACCAACAAGGTATGACTCTATAGTGCCCCAAACACATGACTGTGTAGGTCTACAAATTTAGATGATATAGATATGTATACACTCTTTGGCTAGTCTGCAAACTCCTCAAGTAAGGGAAAAAACCCAAAACAACTATTTTTAACTTATCACTCAAGAAAGAGATCTTGGAGTCATTGTGGATAGTTCTCTGAAAACATCCAGTCAATGTGCAGCGGCAGTCAAAAAAGCTAGCAGAATGGTGGGAATCATTAAGAAAGGGATAGAGAATAAGACAGAAAATATCATATTGCCTCTATATAAATCCATGGTATGCTCACACCTTGAATACTGCATGCAGATTTGGTCACCCCATCTCAAAAAAGATATATTGGAATTGGAAAAGGTTCAGAAAAGGGCAACAAAAATGATTAGGGGTATGGAACAGCTTCCATATGAGGAGAGATAAATAAGACTGGAACTTTTCAGCTTGGAAAAGAGACGACTAAGGGGGCATATGATAGAGGTCTAGAAAATCATGACTGGTGTGGAGAAAGTAAATAAGGAAGTGTTATTTACTGCTTCTCTTAACATAAGAACTAGGGTTCACCAAATTAAATTAATAGGCGGCAGGTTTAAAACTAACAAAAAGAAGTATTTCTTCATACAACGCACAGTCAGTATGTGGAACTCATTGCCAGAGGATGTTGTGAAGACCAAGACTATAACAGGGTTCTAAGAAGAACTAGATAAATTCATGGAGAATAGGTCTATCAATGGCTATTAGTCAGGATGGGTGGGGATGGTGTCTCTAGCATCTGTTTACTAGAAGCTGGGAATGGGCAACAGGGGATGGATCACTTGGTGATTACCTGTTCTATTCATTACCTCTCAAGCACGTGGCACAGGTCATACTGGACTAGATGGACCTTTGGTCTGACCCAGTATGGTCGTTCTTATGTTCTAATCTTCTTATCTTCCACTTCCATTAATATGTAAATAATTTTTACTGAACTTTATTGGCAGACGATTTGGGACAGGTTTTGTTGTTTTGTTTTGTTTTTATTTCTGTTGGTAAATTTATTGACAGCAGCAATCCAAACCCAGCTGTGGCCGAAATGCTAATGAACTGGAAGAGGGTAACAATGGCTGAGAAAATTAGCCTCTCCCTCTGAATGGAGAGGAACTCAAGTCAACCTCTAGGCCCGTAACCCACATTATTTGCTCCAGCACTGTCCATTACACAATTAGACTTCTTAGCATTAAAACAAGCCAGCTCTTGCTTCGCTTCTTAGTTCTAAAGATGCTCCTCAGAGCTATCTGGCATGTGGTACAGTTTCTTCAAGTACCCTGTTCTCTTTCTAAATAACTGTATAACCTTTTCCATTTTCAGCTGGGATCTCTCCTGAATTGGCTGCTAAAGCTCTCCTGATTTACAGCTCGACTACCCTTAATGCTCTTGAATATGTTAATGTGGGGGAGGGAAAGAATACAGTGATCTGATAATTTATTGACTTATAGCCTTTAGGAGTACTATGGCACCAGTGGGAATGAGATTTGTTTCTCTTTTTAAAAATATATCACTGTAATTATCACAACACGTTCAGATTCATGGAAGGAGCTGGAATTACTGAAATTAAGGAAGAGGGTCTGGTTTTCTTCCATGGTGACTCCCCTGTGCCTCAAAGTGGGACTTTAATAATTCTTCACTTTGTTCTTCCCTGATGGACTACCTCACCATGCCTGCAATGTCTTTTATTCCAGCCAAGGAAGGCTGGAGGGGACTCCCTTTGGAACTATTAATATTTGTCCTGTATTGGCCAGTGGGATTCTGCAGTGCAGAAAAATGTGCTCCTTCCATTTTAAGGACCGAGTGTCCTATCCCATTAGTAGGGCCTTACTAAATTCACAGCCATGAAAAATGGGTCATGGACTGTGAAATCTCGTTCCCCCCTCTCCCTCCCCACATGAAATCTGGTCTTTTGTGTGTGTTTGCCTTATACTATACACATTTCACGGAGGGAGACCATTGTTTCTGAAATTGGGGGTCCTGCCCAAAAGGGAGTTGCAGGTGAATCATAAGATTATTTTAAGGGGGTCGCAGTATTGCCACCATTATTTATGTGCTGCTTTCAAAGCTGGGTGGCTGGAGATGGGCAGCTGTTGGCCGGGCGTCCAGCTCTGAGGGCAGTGCCCCACCAGCATCAGCGCAGAAGTAAGGATCGTAAAACCATATCATGCTACCCTTACTTCTGCGCTGCTGCCTTCAGAGCTAGGTGGCTGGAGAGTGGCAGCTGCTGATTGAGGGCCCAGCTCTGCAAGCAACAGCGCAAAAGTAAGGGTGGCAATAGCCTACCATGCCATCCTTACTTCTGTGCTGCTGCTGCTGGCGGTGGCTCTGCCTTCAGAGCTGGTCTCCCGGACAGCAGCCGCCTCTCTCCATCTGCCCAGCTCTGAAGGCAGCATCGCCGCCAGCAGCAGCGCAGAAGTAAGGGTGGCAGTACCGCAATCCCCCCCCACAATAACCTTGCAACCCTCCCCCCAACTCCTTTTTGGGTCAGGACCCTAAAATTTCAACACCATGAAATTTCATATTTAAATACCTGAAATCATGAAATTTACGATTTTAAAAATCCTGTGACCATGAAATCGACCAAAATGGATCATGAATGTGGTAGGACCCTCCCATCAGTGCTCCCAGGCTTTGCTGGGCCAGGAAGTGAGAACCCACTTTAGGCAACCTTATTCCTATTATGCTGGCAACATGGTCCAGTGCATTGGACATAGCACCTTGGAATCGCAAGATCTGGGGTCTTTTCCTGGCTCCTCCACTTACTGGCTGAGTGACCTTGAACAAGCCTTTTAACATCTCTGTGCCTCACTTTCCCCAACAACAAAATAGGGAGAATGATACTTTTGTGAAGTGCTCTCATATCTGGATGCAAAGGGCTGTGGGGATGCTAAGTGTTAACATTATGGATCAGTGTAGAGCAATGGTCATTGGGCCAGCGGAAGGTAGGGTAATAGGAAATTATGGGCGGTGCTAATGGATTATTTCAGGGTTCTCCCTTATGCAGCTGCCCCAGAACCAGGCTTTTCTCCTCTCCCGAATGGTCCTTTCAACCTTCAAATTCTCTTAATTCCTTCTGGCTATTAGTCTGAGAATTATAGAGTTTCTGCAGCTTCAATAAATTTTACTGACATCCTGGATCTTCTTGGAAGACTGATGCTCCCAGCGTTGGCCTCCCAAAGGCTTTTATAGCTACTCAGGCACTTTGAACACACAACAACATGAGGGTGATGACCTGATACAATGGATAAGGGCAAGTGTGATGGGTTCCCCCTGGGATGCCATCTGGAACTGAGGTATCACTGAGTCCCCTGACCCAATAGCCTAGGTTCCCTCTCACATTGTACTTCTGTGACAAGCTGCAAAGCCCTCCAGCCTGCACTTTTACCAACACAAATACAGGTAGGGACACACCCAGCTGCAGTTACATGCAGGTTCTCTGACCAGACCCTGCATAGGAAGGCTACAGCCAAGGCAACTCCCAGCTCCTGAGGCACACACCACCTCTGGAGTATAAACCCCAAATTATATCCCCTTGTGCTGCACAGGGAACTAGACAGCATAAGCTCCTAAAGTTTGCCCCCTCCCTCAATGTGGAAAGGAATATGCAACAGCCTTTGCCCCTTAAGCTAAGATTCCCATACACTTCACTCCAACTCACTGGTTTAGATAAAGCAAAAACAAGTTTATTAACTACAAAAGATAGATTTTAAGTGATAGCAAACAGATCAAAACAGATTACCTAGCAAATAAACAAAAACCACAAACTAAGCTTAATATACTCAATAGATTGGATATGAATAGAAGATTCTCACCCTAAGAGATGATTCAAGCAGGCTTCAGATTCTTAAGGGGAAAGCTGCACTTGCTTTACAGTGTGGAATCTCCAGGTGTCTCATTTACAGGCTAGAAATCCCTTTAGCCTGGGTCCAGCACTTCCCTCAGCTCAGTCTTTGTTCCTCAGGTGTTTCCAGGAGTCTTCTTGGATGGGGAGTGAAGAATACTTGATGATGTCACTCCATGGCTTATATAGCTTTTGCATATGGTGGGAACCCTTTGTTTCAAAGCTTGGTTCTCCGACCAGTCTGTGGAAAAATACTGACATGGAGTCCAGCATCATGTTGTCTGATCACATGTCCTTGTAGAATCATAGCAGCCACTACTCACAGGCTGTTTGGAGCATTCTCAGGAAGGGTCTCCAGATGGGAGATAAGCTTCTCCTAAGGCATATTGTTTTTTCCTAATGGCCCATTGCCCTGAATAGGCCCTTCCCCACCCACTATCTAGACTGAAAGCATCTTGTCTAGTGGGCATTACCAAGGTAACAGAGGGTCCTGTGGCACCTTTGAGACTAACAGAAGTACTGGGAGCATAAGCTTTCGTGGGTAAGAACCTCACTTCTTCAGATGTAAGTACTGAAGATTACTTGCATCTGAAGAAGTGAGGTTCTTACCCACGAAAGCTTATGCTCCCAGTACTTCTGTTAGTCTCAAAGGTGCCACAGGACCCTCTGTTGCTTTTTACAGATTCAGACTAACATGGCTACCCCTCTGATACTCATTACCAAGGTGTAACTACATTCGAAATACAGATAAATAGTCAATATTCATAACTTTTCGATACAAAAATGATACATTCATACACATAGGGTAATCATATTCAGCAAATCCTAACTTTTCCAGTGACACCTCACATGACTTTTCTTGCATAAACTACATCATAATCATATAATAATATCACTATGAAGAACATGGGGTGCAGTGTCACAGCAAGAAGTCAAGATACATTACCAATGACAGAATCAATGCCATTGCAGCTTGTTCCACACTGCTGAGTCAAAGATTAGGTCTGGCTTAATTTGCTGCTTAATTAAAAAAAAATCTCACTCAGGTCTTACCCATGACAGTTTAGAGCAACGTAGCATGAGCGCTCATTCTAATTGAATGTTCAGGTTTACGAAGTTGAAAGAGGAGTGAAATGTGTAGAGACTTCCACTGGCTCTTATTAACGGAGAGACCTTGCCACTGGGGATTCATCATTATGCAAAGGAGGATCGGTTCAGCTTCCGTCAGTGTCCCTCTGACAGGTTTTGGAGGCAAAGCTATTAGAAACAAATGAAACCACGCTAAATCATGCTAATGAAACATTAAATTAATCATCTGTTCCGAGGGGGCAGGCAGAATGTGTGCAAAGACCCCACAGTGTTAACAAGGAATTTATTTACACTTTAGAAAAAAAAATTCCGAGATTCGGATGAAAAATTGCATGGTGTCCCATGAGGATTGTCTGTTTTTTTCACCCCCTGAAATTAAATGTAGCAATTTAAAGTATCAAAGATTGAACTAAAACTTCTAATGCATGCTGACTCTTTGAGCACCCAAATAGTAACAGACACTTAACTCACTGGCAGCACATAAAAGCAGCATGTAAAATTGTGATCAGTAAGTAACACATCCATAGAGAGATTGACATGCTTCTTTGCATTGTGCAGAGAAATGTGAGGCGTATTCTGCATGCGTACATGTCTTTAAAAATACTCTGGATTTTGCAAATTCCCTGAACCAGTTTGACAAAGCAGCTTTCTGACATGGATCAAATGCTTAACTCTGTTTCATTTGTATCTTCTGTGATGATTTTCATCTCCTGGCTTACAAACGCTACAGGAAAAGGGGTTTTCTTAGGCCTCTGCTTTAGCAAAGCATCTAAGCACATGAAATCAATGGGGACTCAGACACTTGCTTAAGTGCTTTGCATGCTAAATCAGGACATTAGTGGTTAGAGCATGGGGTGACTTTGAAGCCAAGAGTCCTGGATTCTCTTCCTACCTGGGAGGTCACCTTTACATGCAAACTTCTCCCCCAGTCCTAGTGTACATGTGGAACCCTGTTGAGGAAATAGGGCTGTATGTGAAAGCACACATCTGCCTACATGAAACAACTTACGAAATCAGGGCATTAGCAAGCTAGAGATGGACCTGAGCTACACCATTGAGACCCACACCTAAGTATTTGGGTCTGGGGCTCTTTTTGGTTCAGAACATTCTCTACATTTACCTACTTGAGCCTTACTTTAGGGACCTGTAGAATAGGCTTAGTGCAAAGCGGATGCAATGTCTAACTTAGTAATAAGCAACAGAGAGTCCTGTGGCACCTTTAAGACTAACAGATGTATTGGAGCATAAGCTTTTGTGGGTGAATGCCCACTTCGTCAGATGCATGTCATACTTAACTTAGTAATGATTGTAAAACATTTTGAAATGCTCAGATGAAAACCAACAGTGCGTTATTATGATGCTTAGAGATAATCCCCCAACCATCTTTTTTTTTTTTTTTTACAGCAGTAGAAGCGAGCTACTTAACATTCACCTTACTGTATTGGTTTGTCCCAACCATTAAAATAAGTGCTTAAATTTTAAAAAAAAGTATGTTGTCCTTGCTACTCCCTTATGTACACAGCACACACACAGAGAGAAGTTACAATATTTTTGGAAGGTTGCAACATCACACTACTTTATTGCTTAGAATCCAGAAGCCTAACACACAAGACCCCCAAACAGAGAGAGAAAGCCGACTGGTGCTTAAAGCAGAGAAGCACAACTCAATCCATCTTGCTCTAGGCTAGTACTCTGCAGATGAACTAGCCAAGGCCCGAATCTCATGCTTCTCTACAGAGCCCCATAGCCTGCAAACAGGATCAGGAAACCCCTTATACTAAAAGTGTTAGTGTGTAAGTTTAACAGTTTTCAAAACAGCACACTCTCGTATAGCATACCAACCGCTTTTGAAGGCCAGGCCATAGAAAAGAGAGAATCTGCAATACAGCTGGGTGAACTGTTCACAGCTAATAATTTATTGGATCAGTTTAGCCCTATTATCTCTTTGAAAATTGCCCAGGAACAGACTTTGAATTTTATTTGTGTGCTCATTATTAAAAAAATTCTGACAGACACATTATAGGAGGAGAGTTCATCTTACGGGTTGGTCTCAAGCTATATATCATGCACTATTCTTTTCTCAGGATGTGTGATAATGTTACAGGAGTGATCTCTACCAATGTCTATCAATAGACAAGATGCCCATAATGGGAGTTCAAGGATGTGATGCACACACAGTTCCTGGGTTTTGTAGGAGGAATACATCTTCTAGTTGTGCACTGCAAATGGCTTCCTTTGGCTGCTCTTTACTTTGGTTATTGACAGATAGATCACCTAAGTCAAATGGTATTGTTTATGCTCCTCTGGATGGAAGGAGGAGAAACATGAGATTTCAAGAGAACTGTGTAAACGTTCCCATGTGAGTTTACGTTCGTGTGAATGTTCACAAGAACATTCCCGCAAACAAACCCAACTTGTTCGAATGTTCAAGGAAAACAAGTAAATGTGGGTTGTGGTTTTTCATTCAAATGAGTGTATGAAATCATGTCACTTCTCCCTGTACAGCATTCCCAGAGCTGGTCCCGCCAGTAAAACCCTAGTCCAGGTACATTTCTTTTCCATTTTGATTGTCTCCTCCTTCTCTTTGGCCGTCCTGACACTCATCTTACCTCACTTCACTCAGGTCTCTTCAAAACACTGCTGCTACAGATCGTCCTTCTGGATTGTTGTTCTCACCAATCATGTCACTCCCTCCTTTGTGTCTCCTCCACTAGCTTCCCCTTTTCCGCCACATCAAACACAAACTTTTAATCATTAGCTTGAAGTCCCCCCACCTGAACAACCCTTTCTTTGTCTGTTCCTATATATCAGTGGTAGGCAACCTATGGCACGCGTGCCGAAGGCAGCACACGAGCTGATTTTCAGTGGCACTCACGCTGCCTGGGTCATGGACACCCGTCTGGGGGGCTCCGCATTTTAATTTAATTTTAAATGAAGCTTCTTAAACATTTTAAAAATCTTATTTACTTTACATACAACAATAGTTTAGTTATATATTATAGACTTATAGAAAAAGACCTTCTAAAAATGTTAAAATGTATTACTAGCACGCAAAACTTAAATTAGAGTGAATAAATGAAGACTCGGCACACCACTTCTGAAAGGTTGCCGACCCCTGCTATATATTATCTCATCATCTCCTGCTGACTCTGCTGTGCCATTGAGGTCAGCCTCTACCACTTTGTTCACATCTCCCACACCTACCATCACTCATGATTCCCATTATTCAGGGGACAATCTCCTTGAACCTACCCTGTTCTCCTTCAAGGCTCTTCCCATCTTTGGTGGTGCCAACTTGCCTTGTTAGTTTCCACTTTTGCTTTTAACTCCCAGCTAGTAATGGATTTCTGGGAGGTATTAATGTCTCCCGTTTATTTATTAAAGAAAATACATTAAAAGACTTAAACCTTATGTGTCTGTATATTTCATAACAGGCAGTAAAAATTTCTGTGTAATTTATCCAAGAACACTCCATGTTATCTTTATCATACAAAGTCCTAGTAGTGTGAAGGATGACACTTGCATTATTGATTTTAATAGAACTTTTCATAGTAAAAATCTTGTGCTGTAATACTGCTTTATGTTGCAAAAGGAAACACAGCAAGCTAAGAATAAAATACTTACTGGTATGACTAGAGCATTGTTCTGTTATCAACTAGACCAGTAGTTTCTCTAAACTGAACGTTTCCCTGAAACAAACAGGGCCTCTTGAGGCTACATCTACACTTAAACCATGACAGTGGCAACCTTGAGTGATGTAGCTTGATCAGTCTAATTTTCTAGTGTAGACCAGCCCCGAGCCATTGATTTCACCAGGGCTTTGAGTAGTAAAAATATTCATTGATATTGTATAATCTAGTGGTACTTAGAAAATGTAGTAAGAATAGGATTATATTTGCAGCTGCATCTTGGAATAGTTGTTCTTTCTTTGGGAGTGTAATTTTGTGTTCCCGTGACTATTAAACTCGTCTTCCATTTCCTACCCCCGTCCAATTGTCTGTCATTTCTTGTCCATATCCAGACTGTGCATAAGGCATGGACTGTGTCTCTGTGTAGTTAGACAGTGCTATTGCAATTGGACCCTGATCTCACTCGGGACCTCTGGGTGATACTTTAATACAAATAAGTTCTGATTGCTGATCAGTGATTGTACAGGATTAGTTGTGTAACTTGTTCTTTATTGTGGTATTAAATTTAGGTCAAGGGCATGCAGAGCTCTGGAGAGAGCTCTTTGTGTGGTGCTTTAAATCTAAATTAATAAATAATAATATAATAAATAAATATATTTTTGCAGTATTACCCTAGTTCTCAATAACGCCAAGTGTTTGTCTTTCTTATATACTTCTATATTCTAGCCAAACATAGCTGTTCATTTGGGCCCTTTCCTATTGCTCTCATAAAAGCAGCCAGATCAATACTGTTACAGGACAATTGTACTCACATTCCCTGTTCGTGGTTCCTGAAGAGCACTCCCTCTAGGCTCCAGGCTCCACAACCATCGACTCTCTTGAGTAGAGATCCACATTTCTCTCCCTCCTGACTGGCGTTTTTTCCAGGCTGTACAGTTCCCTGCTTACACTGCAATACCCTCAGCAAGCCAGACTGTGTAAACAGGCCAGCATCTGTGCTTTGATTTCTCTCAGAAGACTATGAACTTATGTAATTGCCAGCAGTCATTGACTACCGCACAGGTCTTTAAGAGCAGGCACATTTATTGTTAAGGTGAAAGCATTACAAAGAAAACATATTAAAAAAAATAAAGGAACCTACTCACATGCTAATAAGCTTACCAGAGATTCTTTCCACCTCTGCCTCCCTACTCCCAAACTCCAGCAAGGGCTCTGGTAGGAGTCAGTCCTTCAAACCCCACCAAAGATTTTTTTCTGTTGTTACAAGTTCATAACAGCTTCAGATCAGAACTAGCACACTCATGTATACGTTACTCTTTCCTTATACAGCTTTCCTTTATACAGCTTGGGCCTTTGATGTTGAAACATTGGGAACATGGTAGTCAGCAGACAATGCTCCCATGCTCAGGGTGTAGCTTCCAAAAGTTTGTTTTTTCCATAGTCAGAGAGGAAGAAGAATTTGCATTCACCTCCCCCTGGGCAAACCATTTGCACTCTTTATCCCCAAAGTCCATCTTTGTCTGGCACATTGTTTAGAATAGTCCTTTGACATTCATAACACTTCTCTGGGTTTACATCCCATCTCCCCAGAGAAAAATTACATACAATCCCGGCCCACAATAATACATAAACCAGTCACTTAATACAATGGACCCCAAACATATTTTAACTTAATTCAGCAAGGTCTCCCAAGGATATTGCCAGAAATTGCCAAATGTATCATAGAATCATAGAACTGGAAGGGACCTTGAGAGGTCATTTAGTACAGTTCCCTGCACTCGTGGCAAGATTAATTATCTAGACCATTCTTGACAGGTGTTTGTCTAACCTGCTCTTAAAAATCTTTAATGATGGAGCTTCCACCACCTCCCTAGGCAATTTATTCCAGTGCTTAACCACCCTGACATTTAGGAAGTTTTTCCTAATGTCCAGCCTAAACCTCCCTTGCTGCAATTTAAGCCCATTGCTTCTTGTCCCATCCTCAGAGGTTAAGAAAAACAGTTTTTTCCTCCTCCTCCTTGTAACAACCTTTTACATACTTGAAAACTGATATCATGTCCCCTTTCAGTCTTCTCTTTTCCAGACTAAACAAACCCAATTTTTTCAATCTTCCCTCATAGGTCATGTTTTCAAGATCTTTAATCATTGTTGTCACTCTTCTCTGGACTCTCTCCAATTTGTCCACATCCTTTCTGAAATGTGGCTCGCAGAACTGGACACAATACTCCAGTTGAGGCCTCATCAGAGCGGAGTAGGGCGGAAGAATTACTTCTCCTGTCTTGCTTACAACACTCCTGTTAATACATTCCAGATTGACGTTTGCTTTTTTTTGCAACAGCGTTACACTGTTGACTCATATTTAACTTGTGGTCCACTCTGACACCCAGATCCCTTTCCGCAGTACTCTTTCCTAGGCAGTCATTTCCAGTTTTGTATGTGTGCAACTTATTGTTCCTTCCTAAATGGAGTACTTTGCATTTGTCCTTATTGAATTTCATCTATTTACCTCAATCTATTTCTCCAGTTTGTCCAAATCATTTTGAATTTTAATCCTATCCTCTATAGCACTTGAAACCCCTCCCATCTTAGTATCATCCGCAAACTTTATAAGTGTACTCTCTATGCTATTATCTAAATCATTGATGAAGATATTGAACAGAACCGGACCCAGAACTGATCCCTGCGGGACCCCACTCTTTATGCCCTTCCAGCATGACTGTGAACCCGTCTTCCACGACATTCAAAGATAATCGCTTATGGATCAGATATCTCCTCAGTCAGCAATTTGAGTATTCCAGGATGCATTTCATCAGGCCCTGGTGACTTGAAGACATTTAATTTGTCCAAATAATTTTTAACTTGCTCTTTCCCTATTTTAGTCTCGTCTGATCCTACCTCATTTTCACTGGCATTCACTATGTTAGACATCCAATCACTACCAACCTTCTTGGTGAAAACCAAAACAAAGAAGTCATTAAGCACCTCTGCCATTTCCACATTTTCTGTTGTTATTCCCTCCCCGCCCCTCATTGAGTAACAGGCCTACCCTGTCCTTGGTCTTCCTCTTGCTTCTAATGTATTTGTAGAATGTTTTCTTGTTACCCTTTATGTCTCTGGCTAGTTTGATGTTGTTTTGTGCCTTGGCTTTTCTAAGTTTGGCCCTACATACTTGTGTTATTTGTTTATATTCATCCTTTGTAATTTGACCTAGTTTTCACTTTTTGTAGGACTCTTTTTTGTTTTATTTTTAGATCACTAAAGATCTCCTGGTTAAGGCAGGGTGGTCTCTTGCCATACTTATCTTTCCTACACAGTGGGATAGTTTCCTCTTGTGTCCTTAGTAATGTCTCTTTGTGCCAACTGTCTTCTATTGTTTTTCCCCTTAGACTTGCTTCCCGTGGGATCTTACCTACAAACTCCCTGAGTTTGCTAAAGTCTGCCTTCTTAAAATCCATTGTCTTTATTTTGCTGTTCTCCCTCCTACCTTTTCTTAGAATCATGAACTCTACCATTTCATCATAAACATACTTGTCATTCAAACTCAAACAGAGCGCCGACCTGTGATTAGATTTTATCCAGAGTCAGCATTCACAAAACGAGCACTGTCTAAACAAACAAGCACTTGCTACACATTGCAGGGAAATGCTGGTAAGTGGAACTAGGGTAATTTCCTGGGAGAAAAAAACCTTTGTTAGTCATATGGCATAACAGTATTTACAGGTCCAAGGCACAAAAGAGTTGATGAGGACAAAAAGGATGACAAATCTTTCTTCAGTTAAATGAAAAACACTCGGAAAGATGAGAAAAAAACCTAAACACAATTTTTAAAACTGTAAAATAGTCCCCTTGGGGGTCTATTAATTTTATTTGTCTTATTGTGCCACAGGATGATACACGAGCAGGCTGTTAGAGTAAAGATGTTAAGCCTAGACTGAACAAATGGGTGATGGTATCACCTGGATAATATATCTTTCATTTAAGTCCTGATCTTGCACTTTTTAAGTCAATGGGAGCTTTGCTTCAGTGGTTGCAGTATTCAGCTCTTATGTTGTTGTTGTTGTTTTGTTTATATTACAATAGGGCCTAGAGGCCCTAACTAAGATCAGGTGTCACAACCTGGCCCAGTTCCCTTCTCTGGATGGACATCAGTCTGTTCTGAGTTGATCCTACCACTCAGTCCCACATGAGCAGTGACTGCTCACTCTTTCTAACTCTGAGGGTCTCAAGAACAGTCTCAGGTGTAGACCCCATGTATTAAACCCTCCTTGGGTAGTCCTGCAGTCCAGTTGCCTAGACCCCAGAATCAGTCCCACATTTCTCCCGAGCTCCCTGTTACTTAAACACATTTTTCCAAATTCCACCTGGCTGTGGGAGCTCTGGTTTCCCAGTTACACCTTTGAGGGACAATGTGGCAGTAAAGCAAGGTTGGCAGGCTTAACAAAGGAATTTCTTAGCACCTAACTCTTTTTAAAAAGCACAAGAGAGCTATAGATCTATGAAGAACATTCAGCAATCCTGAATGCAGCTTCCTGGTCTGATCTCCCCCCACACTCCTGTGAATCCTGAGGTTTGTTCAACATCTTTTGGCCAGACAGAGTCTCTCTTGTCTTCACTCTGCCCAGTAAGGTCTTACAAATGGCAGTGAAATCGCCCCTGCTCAGAGAAGCAGTCTCCCTATGTAAAGACTCTCCTTACTAGTCAGTCAGTCAAGCAGAGTTACTGCAGTTCTCCCAACCATTCTTAGACTGGTGAACTCCCGCCTCCTCCTTCCAGACATATGTGTGTATATAGAGTCCTTTCAATATCAAAGCCCCTGCAATAGAAAACCCAAAGTTCCAGAAGGGAAGAGTCATTCAGCATTGATAACTCTCTTGTTTTTAGCCCTCCTTAAGGTGGCCTACCTTCTAGCATGAGCATGCATGGATGTCTTAACCCAAGATGGAGGTTACAATGAAAAGTGAAGATGACAGTGACAATTACAATCAGAATGACATTCATCAAACACAACAGACTCCACAATTTGACACAGGCATTCCTCAGATCTGTCACACAGGGCTCCGTTCTTCTAGGCACTGTACAAACACATAGCGAGAGACAGGCCCTGCCCCAAACAGCTTACAGGTGAAATAGACAAGACAGATAAAATATGGGAGGAGAAAAAATGGCTTCCTGAAGTGACTTGCTTACAGTCACACAAGTTATTAGTGGCAAGGCCAGGATTAGAACGCCGGTCTCGGGACTGCCCTGTATGCACAAGTGCATGATTCTTACACGTGGCAATGTGAGTTGAACATCATCTTAAATACAATGGCATTTTTAATCTTCAATTGTCAAGGTATTGAAACGATTCATTTGTCTGTCAAGCATGTATATGGTGAGTGACATTTGGAAGAGCAGGAATTCTGCAGTAAAATTGTGTGGCACCAGACTTCTGTGTTCTTGTGAAAAAAAGACCCAAGAGACCCCTTTTCTTACTTTAGACTAGGTCAGTCATTTCATCCTGTGGTCTGTGGGGGTCCACAGACTATATCTGAGATTTCCAAACGGGCCTGCATCTCCATTTGAAAGTTTTTAGGGGTCTGCAAACGAAAAATGTTTGGAAGTCACTGGACTAGGTAATAGCCTAGTGGTTAGGCTGCTCCGTGGTGGTATATGGAAGCTGGATTCAAGTGGCTGCCCCCTCCTGATTTGGAGTCTCAACTGATGTAAGAGACAGGGGACTCTGGCCCTTTATTTCTTTGGAAACTGAAATGGGCCTCATCCATTGCTCTGCGGGGTTAAGTCAATGTTTTCAAAGCAGAGTAAAAATGCAGTGCATTACAGTGTATGGACCAGCTCCTTATCTGGTGTAAATCTGAATAACTCCATTGACTTCAGTAAGTGCTAAGTATTAGTAGCAATAATTGTAGCTGTGTGGGTAAGATAAGATAGTAAGAAACAGCAACTGGTGTTTGCTGATGTAAGCAGAGTCAGGATGAGCTCTACTCTGACATCTGGTGGTGAATTATGGCGAGTGTGGAAAAGAACTCCAGGGGCTGATCTTGTTTGCATAGGCACACCCACCCGCCTGGCATGAGACAACAGCAACTGAAAGTGGTTACTTTGGCTGGTGTGGGATCCCCAGTTTCTCTTTTATTGGGGCAGGAAGAATAAAGTTTTGTTACCCTGATTCTGTGAATCAAGGCCAGTGGAACTGTTGTATGACAGAAGGACTCACCATTAACTAAGTAGTACTTGCTTGACAAGGGCATGGGTTACAAAACCTAGTGAATTGAGAGAGGTTGGGGGCAGGTATTTGTGTCTGGTGGTGTGGGCCCCTTTTGTGAGCCTGAGACACCAATTATACCACCACCACCACCACCACCACCGTTGAATGTTAGAGCTAACTTTGATTCCATTAGGAGTTTAGTTACAGGCTGCTGAGCTGAATTCACTTTGGGCCAATAGTGCACCAGCACTGGGGCTCCTCTACTAAGAGCTGAAATCATGAAAGAGCTAAAGTTACTAAGAGCTGAGATCACTGAGGTCTGTGTTTAACTAGTGGGGGAGCCTGAAGCTATATTGCTAAGCAGCTGGCAGAGCAGTTTGCGGGGACGGCTGGAGGAGCAGCTAGCAGAACGGAGCCTTCCGGGGATGGTTGGAGTGGCCCAAGGAATGGCGAGCAGAGCCGTTTGTGGAGATGGCTGGAGCGGCTCACAGGTCAGTGAGTGGAGCAGCTGATAGAGCAGAGCAGTTTGTGGGACGGCAGGAGCGGCTCACAGGATGGCTGGTGGAGTGGAGCAGCTTGTGGTAAAGGCTGCAGAGAGGCGGCCGGTCGGCCTTGGATCACGTAAGGTGCCCCTTAACACCCTGCGCGCCCCCTCCCTTTGAACTCTGGGGCTGCACTGACCAGGGACAGAGACTTTGGGGGTTGTTGGACTTTTGGGACTTTGGATGATTTTTGGGTTGCTGGTTTCAAGAACCAACGGGAACGGACACGGCCCAATTTGCTGGGGTGGGTCTTCGCTCACGGTTTGGTCTATGAACTCTAGTTGTGGTGTTTTCCCAATTTAATGCTATGTTGCTTACCTCATGTTATTAAACATTTTCTGCTACACCGAGACTCTGTGTTTGCGAGAGGGGAAGTATTGCCTCTCCGAGGTGCCCAGGGGTGTGTGCAAGATTTTCCCAGGTCACTGGGTGGGGGCTGGAGCTGGTTTTGTGTTATGCTGTTGGGAGGGGACCCCTGTGTACTGAACCCGGCCCTTGCTGCTATCAACTCGGCCTGGCAGAAGAGTTACACTAGAAAAAATTCAACTTGTGATTCCAGGAGGGGCACCTTTTCTGGTTACATTGGTTCCTTGAAAGATCCTGTTTCCAACAGGAAAGGCAAAGAAATGAATCACATAGAAAATAGCTGAAAATGTCTTCTAAATTCCCGTTGGGAATTAACAACAAACCTTTGATCATTAATGCCTTTTAGGGTTGTAAAAGAGAAAATGAAGCCTCATAAGAAGGTATCAAGACAAGAGAAATTAAAGATACCACAGGGAGACGGGCTGCTGGTTTTAGTTGGCATGCTGAAAATAGAGAGGTGGGGATAGATCCTGCCCTGCATTTAAAGTATATATCAGATGGGGCTTATTTCAAGGAAGCTCACTCATTTAAGACCCTGGGTTACCTGTGATCCACACATCAGGTGTTCCTTCATTTTCATTGTTGAAAATTATATGCATTAGAGATTTGTCAGTCAGTGTAGGCAGCATCCTGCTTCATATCAAAGCAGAAAACTGGATATGAGAATATCTGGCCAAAGGAGGAGAAGTCTCAAGGATTTAAGAAGAAATATCCTATGGGCTTATCTACTTGAAGCAGATGTAAGCAGACTCCATTTATTCAACAATTGTTGCTGGTAACTGCAAATTAAGTAGCTTTTCATTTAGGGAGAATTGTTAGTGTTCCCCCCGGTTTGTGGTTCTATGATACTGGGTAATTTTGTAACCATTTAACTGGTATACATTATTATGTGTTCTGGTTTCACAATATGTATCAGCTGTCACATAACTTAGTGATGGGTTTGCCATACAGAGAGTGAGAATTGTTTTTTATTCTCTCATTAAATAGTTTTGTTTTGTAGCGGGAGGTGTATCTCTAAACCTTTTCTGGAGCTAAATGATATAGTTCACTAATAGAAGAAATCAAGAGGTAAAAGCAAGAGGAGGAAAGTGTTTTCAGATAAGCTATGAAGAAAAGATGGAGAGCTGATGAGGCACAAATACAGATGATGGGTGTTTGAGATGACAGGAGCTGCAAAGGAAAAGACTCTCCCATCAAGAGAGAAGCTGTGTGAATCAGGAGCAATGCTGGGGGCGGGAGAGGCTTGCAGGGGGTATAGCCACCTCAAAATTTGCTGCTCTCTAGTTGCCCAGCTCTGAAAGTAGAGTGGAGAGAGTGGTGGCAAATGAAATTTAATGTGGATAAATGTAAAGTAATGCACATTGGAAAAAATAGCCCCAACTATACATACAATATGATGGGGGCTAATTTAGCTACAACAAGTCAGGAAAAAGATCTTGGAGTCATCGTGGATAGTTCTCTGAAGATGTCCACGCAGTGTGCAGAAGCGGTCAAAAAAGCAAACAGGATGTTAGGGATCATTAAAAAGAGGCTAGAGAATAAGATGGAGAATATATTATCGCCCTTATATAAATCAATGGTATGCCCACATCTCAAATACTGCGTACAGATGTGGTCTCCTCATCTAAAAAAAGATATACTGGCACTAGAAAAGGTTCAGAAAAGGGCAACTAAAATGATTAGGGGTTTGGAACGGGTCCCATATGAGGAGAGATTAAAGTGGCTAGGACTCTTCAGCTTGGAAAAGAGGATACTAATGGGGGATATGATAGAGGTATATAAAATCATGAGTGATGTGGAGAAAGTGGATAAGGAAAAGTTATTTACTTATTCCCATAATACAAGAACTAGGGGTCACCAAATGAAATTAATGGGCAGCAGGTTTAAAACAAATAAAAGGAAGTTCTTCTTCACGCAGCGCACAGTCAACTTGCGGAACTCCTTACCTGAGGAGGTTGTGAAGGCTAGGACTATAACAGCATTTAAAAGAGAACTGGATAAATTCATGGAGGTTAAGTCCATTAATGGCTATTAGCCAGGATGGGTAAGGAATGGTGTCCCTAGCCTCTGTTTGTCAGAGGATGGAGATGGATGGCAGGAGAGAGATCACTTGAGCATTGCCTGTTGGTCCACTCCCTCTGGGGCACCTGGCATTGGCCACAGTCGGTAGACAGGATACTGGGCTAGACGGATCTTTGGTCTGACCCGGTACGGCCGTTCTTATGTTCTTGGCTGCTGTCCGGGCAGCCAGTTCCAGCAGCAGCAGAGAAATAAGCTCGGGCAGGGTGCCGGTTGCCCAAAAGCAGCCCCTGGCCTGTGTCCCTGCCCACCAGGGCAGATAGAGGGTCCAGGGCTCCCCACAGCAGCCCAGTCTGACCTGCTTCAGCCCAGGCTCCAGGGCCTTGCCCCCAACACTCACTGCTCCCCAATGGCTCTGCCAGCCATGGAGCCAGATCCCCCGGCCTGGGCAGTTAATACTGGCTGTGAATAGCCAGTGCTCTGCCCTGCCCTGCCCTGCCCTGCCCTGCTCCAGTTTCCAGCCCCCAACCTGGCCAGGAGATGGAGCCACAGAGAGGGCGGGGCCTCATGGCAAGGAAGGGCACAGCCCCCTGCCTCAATTTTCTGTCTGGCCCAGCTCTGTCTGGCACCACCCATGGTGTGAAGGAACAGAGAAGAAGCCAGTTTTGTTTGTGTGGAGGGGATGATAAGAGAGAGAGAGAGAGAGAAGATCCAGGAGCTTACAGCTTCTCACTCTCTCCTTACTGTATGGTTACAGTGACTGAGATTTTCAAGTGGGCCAACTCCCAGAAATGTCAGCCTGGGTCTTTTATTATTTCTCAAATTATTATTTGAACAACATAGAATCATAGAATATCAGGGTTGGGAGGGACCTCAGGAGGTCATCTAGTCCAACCCCCTGCTCAAAGCAGGACCAATTCCCAACTAAATCATCCCAGCCAGGGCTTTGTCAAGCTGGGCCTTAAAAACCTCTAAGGAAGGAGATTCCACCACCTCCTTAGGTAACACATTCCAGTGCTTCACCACCCTCCTAGTGAAATAACATAACTAGTTTGAGAGAGGAAAGCATGAGGAAGGAAGATCCAGAGGTTAGGGTTCTATCCTGGGAGATGTGGGTTCAATTCCTAGCGAAGCCACAAGCTTTCCTATGTGACTCTGTGCAACTCATTTAGTCTTTCTGTTCCCCATCTCCAAGGCCTTGTCTACACTACAAAGTTTTGTTGGCAAAAGTTAAGAACATAAGAACGGCCATACTGGGTCTGACCAAAGGTCCATCCAGCCCAGTATGCTGTCTTCCAACAGTGGCCAATGCCAGGTGCCCCAGAGGGAATGAACAGAACAGCTAATCATCAAGTGATCCATCCTCTGTCGCCCATTCCTAGCTTCTGGAAAACAGAGGCTAGGGACACCATCCCTGCCCATCCTGGCTAATAGCCATTGATCAACCTATTTTCCATGAATTTATCTAGTGCTTTTTTGAACTACGTTATACTATGAAGTTGTGCTGCTTTAAGTAAAATCACTGTTGTATGTCCATACTAGCTCCTTGTGTCGGCAGAGTGTATCCACACTAGCAGCTTTTGCATCAACACAGAGAACAGTGCACTGTGATAGCTATCCCCCATTGTGCAACTAGCCGCAGGGTGCTTTGGGAAGGGTTTGCAATGCCTCATGGGTCAGGTACAGCGTCACATAGAATCATAGAATATTAGGGTTGGAAGAGACCTCAGGAGGTCATCTAGTCCAATCCCCTGCTCAGAGCAGGACCAACACCAACAAATCATGCCAGCCAGGGCTTTGTCAAGCTGGGCCTTAAAAACCTCTAAGGATGGAGATTCCACCACCTCCCTAGGTAACCCATTCCAGTGCTTCACCACCCCCCTAATGAAATAGTGTTTCCTAATATCCAGCCTAGATCTCCCTCACTGCAACTTGAGACCATTGCTTCTTGTTCTGTCATCTGCCACCAATGAGAACAGCCTCGCGCCATCTGCTTTGGAACCCCCCTTCAGGTAATTGAAGGCTGCTATCAAATCCCCACTCACTCTTCTCTTCTGCAGACTAAATAACCCCAGTTCCCTCAGCCTCTCCTTGTAAGTCATGTGCCCCAGCCCCCTAATCATTTTCGTTGCCCTCCGCTGGACTCTCTACAATTTGTCCACATCCTTTCTGTAATGGGGGGACCAAAATTGGACGCAATACTCCAGATGTGGCCTCACCAGTGCCGAATAGAGGGGAATAATCACTTCCCTCGATCTGCTGGCAATGCTCCTACTAATACAGCCCAATATGCTGTTGGGCAAGGGCACACTGATGACTCATATCCAGCTTCTCGTCCACTGTAATCCCCAGGTCCTTTTCTGTAGAACTACTGCTTAGCCAATCAGTTCCCAGCTTGTAGCAGTGCATGGGATTCTTCCTTCCTAAGTGCAGGACTCTGCAATTATCCTTGTTGAACCTCATACGATTTCTTTTGGCCCAATCTTCCAATTTGTCTAGATCACTCTGGACCCTATCCCTACCCTCCAGCATATCTACTTCTCCCCCAGCAGGTTTCTCAATCCCATCCTTCCAGGGACATCCTAGAAGATTGTCAGCAGCGTTTTCAACTGAAGTGGGGGATGGGGGAGACAGCAGGCTCACTGACCTATCCTGAGGCTGGGGGAGGGGGACACCCCCCCACACACACACACACACATCAGCCCTGGGCTCTGCTCAGCACAGCAGTCTCTCTTGAAGCAGCCTGCTCTGCCTGCCTGCCTATGGTTTTGTGATTCCCTGCAAGTTCTTCCACAGCCTCCAGTAGCATCCTGAGCCGCTCTGTGAGCTCGCCCTGCTGAGGAATATGTCAAAGTAGCACAGCAGTCCTGTCCCTGCAGCAGCCGTCTGCCTGCCGCTGTGTTCCTGGTGCAGGGCAGAACAGGAGCATCCCACTTTAATGATTTGCTCTTTGTTCCCCAAAGGGTGCAGCACGCTCAGCTGTCAGATACTTCCCGGATCTTTGAAAGGGGAGGGGCGCATGCCTGCGGGACGGCAGAGATCAAAACAGTGAGCAGAGGGTCAAGGTAGACATTGTGGGATGCTGGTGGAAGCCAGTTATGTCGACAAAACACACAGCAGTGTCTACGCTGATGCTTTGTCGCATTAACTTTGCGGCAAAAAGGCTTTATGCCTCTCGTTGATGTGGTTTTATTTTGTCGGCAAAACAGCAGAGTTTCCCCACCAAAAGTAGCTTTGTAGTGTAGACAAGGCCAAAAAAGTGGACAATAGCACTTCCCTCCCTCCTTGGGAGTGTTGAGGAGGAAAATGCATTAGAGATTGGGCGGTGCTCAGATACGACAGTGGTGGGGAGTCGTATAAACACACATAGAGAAGCAATGCAGTGCGCCAGGTCTTCATCTGATGTTATACGTTGGGCACCACCTCCTCCAGCCATTTCAAGAATGGCATCAAAGTCCTTAAAAAAAGTGACTGAAACTATTTGGTGAATTTGTACAGATAGTTTTGGGTTAACCAAAAGTGCTTTTTTCAGGGAATAAAATATTTGTCAAAAAAAAAACAGAAAAAAAAAAACACCCAGCTGTACTCCTGGCTACTAGTCCAATGTTCAATCCACTAGAACAAACTCCCTACCCTACAAGATGTGCTCACTTCTGAATTTACATTCAAGTAATCCATGTTGGCTCATGGTTTATTGTGTTGCCTTCCCATGTCATCATCTTAAATATAGGACATGGCAACTGGACAATGGCAATGGTAAAAAATAACCGGCAAAAATAGTAAAAGCAGAAGAACTAGGAAACTTTTACCACTCCTGAATTGCAAAGGTTCCTCTCTTCTCTTTTTAGTGCTTAATATGTAATTTTAAAGACAACAGTACATTACAAACAGAAGAGAGAGCTGGTCTTAAAATTGTTCAGAAATAATTATAGGGGAGATAGATGCAGAGCTGGCATCATTATCGAGAGAAATCAGTTACTTGTTCATATTCTCAAAGTTACAGACAGAGAATGGGGATGATAATCATGGTGCACAAAGAGAGAAGCTGACCACAAACAATGGACAATTTTTCGTTATAGTAAAAATCACAATTGCCTACCGGCCTCCCTTTAATCTCTTAAATGTCAAGCTTGTACTGTGTCTTAAATCAAATACTTCTGCTTTTTCTAGCCAACCTTGAAGAGACACTAATGTAGTCTTTTGATCACACCTGGTGAAATCCACTCCATCATGTAATATCACAATGGGACATATAGGGGTTGTGGAGATGAAATAATCTCCCATAAATCAGGGTCTGGGGAATATTGCTGGTGTGCATCAACTCTGAGATTGCTGGTCATATGGGCTGGAATAGCAGCAGCAACCCGCCCACTCCATTTAGGGAGGATGAATCCTAGCAAACTCCCACTAGGGTCAATGTAAGTCCTTGGCCCACCTCCATGGAGGCCTGAAGAGCTGGTGCTGGGGGCCTTTCCATGGTGCATAACACCCCTGTGCACACTGATTGCATCTTCAGCTCCCCCTGTGCAGCCCCAATGTAAGGCTTAAGTACTATGAAAGGCCTTGCAGTAGCTGTTTGCACCACAGGTGCATTTTACACTTGGGATTCATTGTTTCTGGTAGTACCCACAATGGGCCAAGTGCTAGGTACACACAAAAGAAGATACAGCTACTGATCTCAAGATATGCTGGGGCAGATCTACAGCTAGTGTGAATCTACAGAGATCCATTAACTTTAAAGGAGCCAGATCTACTAGCGGAGGGTCTGCCCCATTATGTCTACAAATATCTAAGAAGTTTTAATAAACCAAGCACCTGACATGTGCAGCACCGAGCACAATAGGATCCTGGTCTGTGACTGGGTCTCCTAGGCACTATGGTAATACAAGTAGGTAGATATGTCGTTAGTTCAATAGGAGTGGAAAAAGTAAGTAGTTAAAGGAAATAACACAAGAGACTATTAGGCCTGGTCTACACTACCAAGTTAGGTTGACATAAGGTAGCGTACGTCGAACTAACTCTGTAAGTGTCTACACTACAACATTGCTGCCAATGTAAGTCGCCAACTACACTGATTTAATAACTGTACCTCCGCGAGAGGCGTAGCGCTTAGGTCAATGTAGTTAGGGAAATATGCATAGACACTGCGTTACTTACATTGCCTGTTGGCTGTCAGCCCGGGGCTGGAGGGCTCCAGCTGTCAGTGCCCCACAGTGCTCTATATAGTTAAGTCAGTGGAAGCGCTCCTGGTGAGGACGCGCACTGCCGAAAGAGGGGCATAGTGTGGACGTGATCCACCCCAGTAATTACTTAGGTTGACTTAATTTTGTAGTGTAGCACCACTGAAGTCTCCTTTCCTGTGCTAATTTGCATCACTGGAAGGTCTAGCTCATTCTATCAGGTTATAGAAACATATCACATGTTCTCTTCCCCCCCTCCACATGCCATCTATTCTTTTTCCCCTCAGGCAGCTTATAAAATATTGACATACTTTTTAATATTTCTTTCATGCATAATATATGCTGCTTATGAAAAGAAGTATATTAATATGTGGTTTATGACTATTTTTTGGGTACACATTCTGATCTCAGCTGCACGAGTGTAAATCCGGAGTAAGTCCAATGAAGTCAATGGAAATAGTCTTGATTGACACTGATATAACTGAGTTCAGAGCCTGGTACTTTCTATATTGGATCTACTCCGGCTGGTGTTATCTCTATGATACCGGCTCCTGAGGAGAGAGAATGTATGTTTTAGCAATTGGATGAGGGGATCAATTATTAGGTTTTTCTTTTGCTGACTGACCTTGGACAAGACACTTATGCCAAAGTTTTCAAACCTGTTGCCAAAATTGGTGTATCTGTCTGGCCAAAGTGCTTCCTGGTCTGCATTAAAACTATAGGAGGAATTTACCATCAGAATGATTTTCTGATAGGAAGTGCAGTTTCTGCAAAAACCTCAGGAGATCAAAAATCAAGCGTCAGATCCTAAAATCTCATGAAATTGGCCCCACAAACCATAGTGTTAAAAAAACATAATCAAAACACATGTTTTAAAGTCTGTTTTTTGAAGTTTCAATTCCCCTCTGCTCTTCGGGAAAATGTATCTATAATAATGTCAGGGGGAAAAGTCAACCTTTAATGCTTTTTTATGCCTTTCCCTGGCTACTTAAATGGAGAGCCCATTTACCCTTTTCACCCTTAAAACAATTGGAACTGTCATCCATTTCCTAGTATTATCTTGACTTTCTCTAATTCTAGAATATCACTCCCATTCCACACACTTCCCTCAACCACCTTCCTCCCTAATTCCCTCCCCTGTCCTTCTTCACAGTCACCTAAACCTGCATAAAGCAGAGGAAAAAATCATGATGTTTGTCAAGATCTGTAGTGGTTCAAGTGCAGGATGACCAGCGTCAGGGCAAACTGTTACAAATCAGGGCACAAATCCCAAACTGGTTGTGAGTTCAATGCTTCGATTTCATCAACCAAGGATAAAGTGTGAATTCCTCAAGCACTATAACAGCCTTAATATGGAGGCACAGACAGTCCTCTTGGATATGTTGTTCTATCTTGTCACCTTGGCAAGCTTGCCTGTGTGAAAGATGGCCTCTTACACCAAAAATCACAACAATATTCAGGTTACTTCCAGTCCCAAAGAACCAGACACTTACCCCAGGTCAACTGCACCTTAGATCCTTCACCAAAGACAATGCTTGTAGCCAATCCTATAATATATTAACTAAAGATTTATTAACTAAGAAACAGAAATAAAAGAAGCAGATCCAGGCTAACACGGCTACCCCTCTGATACTAGAAATAAAAGACTAACAGAAGTATTGGAGCATAAGCTTTCACGGGTGAATGCAAGATCTTGCGTCTGATGAAGTGGGCATTCACCCACGAAAGCTTATGCTCCAATACTTCTGTTAGTCTTAAAGGTGCCACAGGACCCTCTGTTACTTTTTACAGATTCAGACTAACATGGCTATCCCTCTGATACTAGAAATAAAAGATTTATTCACAAGGTTACAGCAGGTAAACCCACACACACACACGAGTTAGTCTTAGGTTCCAAAAGATGGTGGAAGCTTCTATAATAAGTAAAATCCATATGTCCTTTAGAAATAACCCAGGCAAAACAGATGGGGATCCCTTGTTTATGCTTAGAAATCTTTGCCCCTCAGAATCCAAGCAGCATAAAGACACAGTTTCTTCACGTCAGAAGCTTTTATTCCCTTCCTCCAGAGTTCAAGCTCATGGGACGAGCCCATATGTATGTCTCCTCTACATGGGTTTAGGGTGAGCAATCAGCAATGTCTTTGTTTTTTGATGCTTCACAATGGCTCATTTGGTTTCAGTGGGCCTTCCTGTGGGCAGGGCCTAACCCCTTCTGTAGGAAGCCAGCACTTTATATCAGTTAATGCTTCTTTCCTATTTGGTGAGTTAAACAGTTACAGAGGATTACAATGAAAACACTTAATATAACCTTATAACATAGGGCAGTGTTTCCCAAACTTGGGATGCCGCTTGTTTAAGGAAAGCCCCTGGTGGGCTGGGCCCATTTGTTTACCTGCTGCGTCCGCAGGTTCAGCCGATCGTGGCTCCCACTGGCCGCAGTTCGCTGCTCCGGGCCAATGGGAGCTGCTGGAAGCAGCGCAGGCCGAGGGACTTACTGGCCACCGCTTCCAGCAGCTCCCATTGGCCTGGAGCAGCGAACTGTGGCCAGTGGGAGCTGTGATCGACCGAACCTGTGGACGCGGCAGGTAAACAAACCAGCCGGGCCCGCCACGGGCTTTCCCTAAACAAATGGCATCCCAAGTTTGGGAAACACTGACATAGGGTACAGATGGCTGCAAGTGAGATTAATTCATGCAGCATCCTGCAAGGATTTCATAAAGTCTAAACTCTAAATGTAACCCACACACCTCCTGGGTGTGGTGTTCTGTTCCATCTAGTGGCACCGAGACCACTAAGAGAGAGAGCAATTAATGGGTCTGCTCTACAGCCTTAACTAACAGCTAGTTGGCTTTTAGCTCATGCTGTAAAGGCTCATGCACTAAGCTCCAGAGGTCCCAGGTTTGATCCCAAGAGGGGTCTGTTGGCATTACATAAACACATTCTTATAAACTTTACATTTGTTATAACACAGGTGAGCCAGACTGGTCAGCATTCAGTGGAGGTCTAGGGTCCTTGGCATAAGCTGGTACCTGTTCTGCCAGCATCACAATGTTATTCCAGATTTATTTGCAATGTACACTCAAAATATTGGGTGCATTTTCAAAAGCAGCATAGGTATCCTTTTTTATCGTGTTAAAATACGTTTTGAATAATTTTAAGCAGGAAGATATATCTAACTTCTTTAGGGCATTTTTTTTAATCTCACAAATTTTGCCTGTACAGGATGCATCAAGAGTCTCTAAAGACCAGCCCAAGAGCTGCAGAAGGTAATTTAAGTGATTCAGTAGGTTATGTTATTACTAGTCACTCTCTCTATGTATCAAGTTTTCCAATTGCTTTTCAATAAACATTTATGTGAGGTGCAAAGACCTTTACATGCTAGAACACCTTTACAACATCAACCACCTTCCAGAGCTTTCTATATTTCAGTGCAGTAATTGGAAATACCCCTAAAATAATCAGTCCAGTAACATTCAGGGTATTTCAAAAATAATTTTAAATCATTCTTCTGTCTTTGTAAAATATACTAAATTGTAATGGATATGTATACATATATTTTTAAATCTCATGATTAATTGTCCAAATAGCTTAATTAGACTTCTCTCCTGCAGCCCATGGGGCTTCATAGACTCACAGAACCATAGGGTTCAAAGGGACTGCAAGGATCATCTAGTCTAACCCCTGGCAAGATGCAGGATGCTTTGACCCTTCTCTGAGCCCAGTGTAACACGGACAGATCCCGGTCATCCGTGGGCAGGATTGAACCTGGGACTTATGGAGCTAAGTGCATGAGCTAAAAGCTACGTGGCCCTTAGCTAAGGCTGTAGAGCAGAATCATTCATCTTTAAGGGGTCTCGGTGCCACCAGAGGGGACAGAGCACCACACTCAGGAGGTGTGTGGGTTACACCAGCAGCACCCCCAGCCCTCACCATCAGTTCAACCCTACCCCATTAGCACCCCCATTAATCGCCCACCCAATTCAGCCCTCCCCCCCTGCCCCAGCCTCACCTCTTCTCCTTCTAGGGTTCTTCACCCACTCTCCCAGGCCTGGGTGCTGCAGCAGGATCCATCTCATCTCTTTGTTCCCAGATTGGGGAACCATTCCCAGGCTGGGTGATATGGGGGAAAGGGGGAGGAGCAGAGGCACAGTCCTGTCTGCAGTTCTCACAGAAGTGGAGGAAGGAGCAGAGTTGCCCTGAGCTTCTGGGCTCTTTGCGAGAACACAGAGAGGAGAGACATTTTTGACTGGTAAAACTCTGAATGGCTTGGAACCCATGTATTTGGGAGTCTGCCTTTCTTCTCATACTTCTCACCACAGCTGGGGCCAGCAGAGCATGGAAAAGAGGATACAGCCAGCCCTGTGTGTTCCAAGAAGCACCACCAACTTTACTCCTCCCTTTGGTGAAAACATAGCTGAATCTGTTACCCTTCAGGGCATGATATATGATCTCTGCCCCAAACACGTAACAAACTAAATTGGTTATAATGCAGAGGAGTGCGGGGAATGAGAGGAGGAGATGCACTGGAATAGGTTACCTAGGGAGGTGGTGGAATTTCCATCCTTAGAGGTTTTTAAGGCCCGGCTTGACAAAGCCCTGGCTGATATGATTTAGTTGGTGTTGGTCCTGCTTTGAGCAGGGGATTGGCCTAGATGACCTCCTGAGGTCTCTTCCAATCCTAATATTCTATGATTCTATGTACCATAAGCAGTCATGTGACTTTGGTATGTTAGCTAGGCTCTTCTGTAAGGATTATTATGATACGGGACTTGTATATTGCTATTGCTATGTGTGTGCTGCAATGCCAGGTAATTTCAAGGGTTATCTGATGAGTCACGAGGGCAGGGATAGATG
The DNA here is from genome assembly GCF_013100865.1 of Trachemys scripta elegans. Taxonomy (NCBI): domain Eukaryota; kingdom Metazoa; phylum Chordata; order Testudines; family Emydidae; genus Trachemys; species Trachemys scripta. The sequence goes on from NC_048302.1 coordinate 128,133,150, forward strand.
GCTAGTGGTGGGAAGCTAGCTGATTGCACTCTTCCAAGGGAAAATTAGGAGGGCAGTTGTGGAAGAAATCTCCCTAAAGATCCCTTTCTGAGCTTTTCCCCCAAATGGTCTGGGGGTCAGGGTTAAATTTCTCTGTGCCTCTTTTCCTCTATCCATAATGTAAGAATAATAACACACTCTCTCTTTCTCTCTCTGTCTCACCCTCTGTTTGTCTTGTCTATGTAGATTGTAAACTGTTTAGGACAGGGGTTGCCTCTCACTGTGTCTATACAGTGGCTAGCACAATGGCCTAAGTTAGGATTTTAGGTGCTACCTTAATACAAATAATAACATGAAATCAAACTGAAGCTCTTGCCTGGGGACTGTATCTCCAATGGCAGGTTTCACTGGGAACACAGGCAGGGGAATGAATATTCTTTCTTTTTCAACTTTCTGGTTTTAAAATCAGACATTATACATTAGCAAACATTCAGACTGACTGCCCTGGAAAATATCCTGGAAGCCATACAGACAGGAGGTGAGGAGCTGAAGGAGTTGGGAAAGGGTAACATAAATAATCGCTAACATTGCAATCACTTTATATTGTGATTTATTGGTGTTGCGTGAGCTCCAAAAAAAGGTTTTTAAATAATTCTCTTTGTCATCTTTAATTAAACCCATAAGCCATGATGAATCCAAGAAAAATAAAAACATGAAAAAGGTCTTGTTCTGATCTCACTTAGATTGGTGTAAATCAGTAATAACTCTATTGGAGTCAACGGAATTCCACTGGCACAAAACTGGTGTCAGATTAGAATTAGGCGCTCTTCTCTAGGAAGTGCTACACTTCTGTAGGAAACATGTTGCTTACATAGGAATGCTTTCATTAGGTGTATCTGTTTCCTGTTGGATTAGAGCAGTGGTTGGCAGCCTGCGGGCGGCATGTGGTCCATCAGGGTAATCTGATTGTGGGTCACGAGACATTTTGCTGACGTTGACTGTCCACAGGCATGGCCCCCCGCAGTTCCCACTAGCTGCAGTTATCTGTTCCCGGCCAATGGGAGCTGCGGGAAGTGGTGGCCAGCACATCCCTGCAGCCCTCCGCTTCCCGCAGCTCCCATTGCTTGGGAACAGCAAACAGAGGCCACTGGGAGCTGCGGGGGGCTGTGCCTGCAGACGGTCAATGTCAGCAAAATCTCTTGCGGCCCGCAATCAGATTACCCTGATTGGGCCGCATGCAGCCCACAGGCCGCAGGTTGCCCACCACTGTGCTACAGCGGCACAGAGGCCTCGGTGCAACTATGCTGATGCAGCGTTTCTAGCGTAGACCTGCTCTTAGGGAGTCACAGCTAAATACAAGATCGAACAGATAGTTTAGGATAAGTAATTAGCACATATCTAAGGGACCATTGAAGGTGAAGTGAATCTCTGTAAGTCTCTAATAGCCTGGGCCTAACATTGCTGCAACTACACTGTATACATCAATTTTGGGGTGTCCAACTTGACACACCTTAAAGGGACCTGATTGTAAGAAAATGCTGCTAACCGGCCCTCTGAAAATCAGGCTCCATTAAGTAGCCTTGGGTTGGACACTCAAAAATTGAGGCACTTGAAATAAGTAGCTGTAGGCCAGATTACCATGTGTGCATGTATATATATATAATATATTAAGGTATGTCCACTTGAGGTTGGCAATGAAATATGAACATTTCTTAAGAGCAAAACGTATAGTAAGAGAACATTAATATCCAGGAGTACAAAGCAACCTGCACAACTCACAGGAGTAGTCTACACTGATGGCAGGACCCACTGGCAATTCTAAAGCTACCAAGTCAAGTGTTTGAAAAGCCTGTTCTGGTGCCATACATTCCCTGTGGAAAAAAATATCATGACTACTTGGCACAAAGTTCATATGATAGCCATGCAGCAGGCAAGAGTGGTGTGTGTGTGTGTGTGTGTACACGCACACATATAAAAGCACCAAACAGTCCATAATGCAACACTTAACCTCCTGAGCAGCACACGTAATCTTCCTTCTCAGATAATTAGTTGTTCTGTGGTTTTGGGGAAGTCATATGACCTCCATAAGACTCATTGAAAATGGACACAATAAATCTTATTGATCTGCATATGGTTGTGGACACTTTAAATCTTCATTGTTCCCAATGTACAAATAGGAAAATTGAGGCTCAGAAAGTGTACTGCAAGCAACATCTACAATGCGGGGTATAGTCGCGAGCTGGGTGTCAAGCTGTCTGAAGTAGCTCATGAGCGTGAGCATCAACCTCAGGGCAGGCTGTGAATAAGCAAGGCACAAGCCTCAATCTGGTTGTGAGTTTTATACTTACACGTTTTACATGCTTGGTGAAATATAATCTCCTGAAGCACTATAACACTTGTGATATGCAAGTTTTCTATATCTTTTAGAGCTAACCCAAGCTAAGCAGCTTGGGGATCCCTTGCTTATGCTTAGAAATATTGCCCTCTCCAAATAGCAAGCGGAACAGTGATACAGTTCCTTTTGGTCAGGAATTTTTATTCCCTTTTCCCAGAGTTCAAACCAGTGGGAGAAGTGTTTATTCCTGTCTTCTCTTCATGGATATTATGTGTGGGGGGAGTCAACAAATTGTTCATCCTTTGATATTTCACAATGGCTCGTTTGGTTTAAATGGACCTTCTTGATTCCAGGACCAGCATTTTCCATTTATTAATGTTTGTTTTTTCTGTTCAATGAGTTACAGAGGTTTACAATGCAAACACTCATCCTAACTTTATATCATGGGATACGGATGTTATAAGTGAGAGCAATACATGCAGCATCCTACAAGCATTTCATCAAGTCTGAACACTAAACAGAGTCTTATGAACTTAACATCTATTTTAACAATGCAAAACACAGGTGAGCCAGAATGGTTCCAGCTATGCATTTGTCAGAGTTCGGTGAGGCCTCGAGGCTTTTGCATTAGCTGGCACCTGGTCTGCCAGTGTCACATTAGGTTCTAATCCTGGTTCTGACAATGACCTATTGAGTGACATTAGGATCAGAGAAAAGATTGCTTTTACAGCTAATGTTCCACCTGCTTTTTTAGTTTAAAGAAAAGGAGATCTTCTGAAATTCTCCCAACAAGAACAGTTTCTGAATCCTGTGAGACACTCATCCCTCATTTCTTGGTGAATCTTTGTTTAATAAAAGTTTAGCATTTCTTGAGAAAATCCTAGTCGGTACTTTACTATTCTCCAACACACTACAATACCATGAAGGTAAGCAAAAATCTGATTTATCACTTCTTTGGACTTTAGTCATTGATTCACTTTTTGTTGTCTATCGACCTGATGCAAAGCCTGTTGAATTTAAAAGAACGCCTCCTCTTTGCTTCAATGAGTTTAGGATCAAGCCATATCTGAATTCGATTTACATACACTTCTCTGGATGGTCACTGGAAATGTCACTGGTGTTTGTAATGCCTGCAGCTTTTCCATTGATTGTGTACTTTTCAAGTTCACTCTCTCTTGCTTTGTGTGTACTTATGTTAGAGGCTTCTGTAAAGGTAACTGGAGTGAAAAAATAAAATCAAATAGCTATTTCCAGGTAAAACCACATGACAGCTTTGGTGCCATGTGCACTTTAGTTGGCTTTCACTATAATTTTACTGATGTGACCTGTAAAACCAAATATAATTACACCCTTGTTAGTTTTTACTAGTAAATCAAATGCCTTCTTTTTCACTGAGTTCAGATGTTTCCTGCTGCATAGTAATAGCTTACGATTTTATTTTATGTGGAGCAGGTGGCTCATACCGAAAAACCGCCCCTGCTTTCATGGTGGGAAAGATTTATGGCCTCCAAATCCCAGCTCTGAATGTTTGCAATCGACTAATAGCCACTGTTATAACCTCATTGAAAAATACAAAATCACAAGGAAGATCAACTATGTCAAAGAGGGGGAAACCAAACAGCTGAGCTCTGTAGGCTTATGAACTCATTCTTCTGAATATGGGACATCAGTTTCTATAGAAGAAGGTCAGGTTGTTTTTTGAATTAAATCCACCCATCTTTACCTTCAAAAATGTTGTCAAGAATGCCCTGACAGATATTTATTTCCTAGATCTAGAGTGGAAGGTGCGTCCTCATAATTGTTCTACAATTTTTTTTTATTTTTAACAGCTTTATATATTATGCTTTTTATTGAACTGAAAAAGTAGCCTAGAGTCTGTGAGATCATATGCCTTGTTAAGGATTTTATAACCTTCCAATTTCTAAAAACAATATAGATTATTGTGTGGCAATCAGTCGGTCATACCACATGGCATTTTAATTTAAAATACCAGGTCAGGACCTCTGCTGGTATAAATCAGCAGAACTTCATTGACTTTCATGGACTCAGGCACACTTACATTGGGGAAGATCTTGCCCAAATAATATGAAAAATAATGGCAAAATGCTTTACTAAAAAGAGAGACTAGGATTTGCTAGAAACAAAACAAATGCATTGCTAGTCTGTGAATATTATGGTTCTTATTAAGGTCCTGCCACTCCACTACATGGAGTAATACATTAATTTCAGTGGGGTTTCTTGGGGAATAAGGAGCTACTCAGTAGAGCTTATTGAAAAAAAGAATTGGCAGAAGTTCCATTGAAAAATACTGTATTGTTGAAATCAAAACATTTTGCGTCAATGTGTCGATTTCAACTAAAATTTTAATGGGAAAATATTTAAAATAGTTTTGGCTTTTTAGTTTCATTTGGATAATGTTGAAAAGTTTCATTTAGATAAGATAAAACATTTTGGTGTTGACTTTATAGTTTGGCTTGGTTTTGGTTTTAGTTTTATGTCAAATACTATATTTATCATATTTACTATGATATTACAATATAATGTTCCGACATTATCCAAATGAAATGTTTTGATGTTTCCAAATCCATTTTTAGAATTTTCATTCCACAGAAAATCATGAAATTTTGACTTATTTCAATTTGGAATGAAAACAAATTTCTAAATGTCAGAATTTCCTGTAGAATGGAAATTCCATTTCCCAACCAGATCTACCCCATAATGTAAGGAAGAAGGGAGGGGGCAAAATCTGCCCAGTACTGTACTTTTAAGGGAACAGTAATGCTAAGGGACCCATTTTATCGTAGAGCAACCTCTCTCAACTGTTTGTCACTCCCTACTTAAGGGCTGTCACCTGGTCAAACTTTTCTTTGCCCAGGATCTTGCTGAATACTTCAAGGAGAAAGCTGATAAGATCTGGCAGGATTTTTCCCCTTCTAAACTCTTCTTCTCTCCAGTCACTGTGGTTACTTGCTTGCCTTCTACTTTCAATCCCTCTAGCCAATTCCCTTCCAATTATTCACTTCCCTTATCTCAGCTCTCACCCCCTGCTTGCTCCGCTCCTTCAACTTCTTGTCCTTTCATGCTTTTGTTTCTTCCATCCTTAAACTAAGATACCCTTAACTCCTCCTGTGTCCGCACCTACCATCATGATTCCCTCCTGTTTCTTCTTCACCTCTGAACTCATGGAGGAGGCTAATTAAATCCATTAGATTGATTTCCTCTCCTCTAACGTGCTCAAATGTAGTGTCTGCCCCATCCCTCAACTGATACTGTTCTTACCAAAATCTGCAACAATCTTGTTTTAGCCAATCCCATGGTCTGTCCTCCACCATTGTGCCCTTGACCGAGGATTGCCAGTTTTGGTTGGATGTATTCCTCGAGGTTCCATCACATAACATAATCTTTCATTAAAGATTAATCTTCAATTCCTGGAGACTCCAGAACAATCCTGGAGGCTTGGAAACCCTATCTTAACCTCGCTGATGCCTTTGAAGCTATTGATTCAAGACAATGATATTTAAGCTACTTACATCCAATGCTGTGTTTTGCTAGTCCCTCTTGCATCTAGCTCAAACCCTCTGTGTTAACATCAATGCTGCTGTTCCACTGGGGACAACCCAAGACAAGAAGGAGGGGTGTAACAAATGGATTTTATGCTTTGACCTTTGTCTCCATCCTCCTTGTGCAATCACAGCTTGCATGCGTGGATTATCTTCTGGATGAAGATCCATTTCTTGGTGTTAAAAAAAATCCGTTTTCTCTGAACAACCAAACACCAGGCAAAATAGTCAACGTGCAGAGTGATTTGTATCTTATTCTTCAATTCAGTGAAACATCCTAATCCACTGGTTCTGTTTTATGCGTTAAACATTTTACACAGCTCTGCAAGCTTCAGGGGGTTGCCCTTGACAAAGGAGATATCATTTTGTCTCTCTGTTAGATCCATTTGGGGCTTCTGTTGAAGTACACAATGTGATACTTTCTCCACACCCACCCCCCAAATCAGACCAAAATGCCACCTTCCCCACTGTCTTTCTAATAATAACCTCAGACTTCAAATCATCAAGCTGTCATCCATGAGTATGAAATATATATCAAATACAGGGCATCTTCATGCCTGTGACAGTCCTGGTAGCATACTTCTTTGAAATGAAATCAAACCAGCTACATACTCTTTACTTTTGTTTGGAAAGAATCTAGTTGATTCTAGAAAACTATTTTTATTTGACAAATTTTTACCTCCCTTGAACTTATATTTGAGGTTGCACCAGAATCTGAATAAACTCATTTATCTTGGTGTTTGGGTTTCATTCCCCTCTCTCTGGCCTCAGTGAGCCATTTATGATGTTTGGCACACAAGTTTTGGAAGGAAAATAAACTCTCATACTCGAGGGTAGAATCCAATCTTTAAATATAGGAGAAAACATTCTCTGGGAACAGGTTAGCCCATTGCTGCCTGATGTGAGATTTCTTGCATCTTCTTCTGAAACATCTGGCGTTGATCACTCTTGTAGACAGGATACTGGACTAGATGGATTGCAGGTCACAGGTCGGATCCAGTAGGTCCATTCCTATCTGTGCTGGTCTTCTGACACCATGGCCAGTCTTCAGGAACAGAAACACTGTGTATCCTGGGTACTTCTACAGCCCTCTTACCATAATATCTGAGCACATCATAATCTTTAATGTATTTATCCTCCCAGCACTCCTGTGAGGTTGGAAAGTTCTATTGTGGTGGCTGCCAACTTGGCTGACACACTTGGGATTGTGGAAACTTGGGAGCTAAAAGCATGGGCTGTTACAGCTTTCTAGCTGGGGACTGTAATAGTTCACGTTCTCTGCAGATTGGGACATGTGGCACATGCTCACCAGTGGGTTACACTAGTATGCCCATTGTACAGGAAGTCTGTGGTAAAACTGAACCTCGGTCTCCTGAGTCCCAGAGTAGCACCCTAAGCACTGAACCATACTTACTCATGGTATAGAGATATCTAGGCAATGAATTATTTTGGCTACATAAACAGCTTATTTCAAATTGGTCTATTTTATAACATGTATCTAGTTGTGGACATAAGGACTAAAGACATTCTCTGATTGTAACGGAGTTATGCCAATGATGACTATCATCCATAGCGTTTGTGTATTTTTATAATCACATTTACTATGGCAAACTGAAATAGGAACAAACTGAGCTTGGGAAGGGGATGACTTAAAATTCTGTGCAACTCAAGTGACTTAGGGCTCGTACATGCTACCACGTATGTCGGTGTAACTTACATCGCTCGGAGATGTGAATAAGTCACACCAACCTAAATGTCACTCTGGACAGTGCTATGTAGGTGGGAGAACTGCTCCTTCCTCTCCCAAAGGTGGTTTTATTAGACTGATGGTAGAGCTCTCTCCCGCTGGCATAGAGTGACCTCACCGGACGTAAGCACTGTAGTGTAGCCAAAGCCTTTGTTTAATTCCATCCCATAACTGCATGTGCAAATGCAGGGCTTGATACAGAAATGGCTATTTGAGGTTCTGTGGTGTGTTAGGCAAAAGGTCAAATTAGATTATGGTCCCTTCTTGCTTTAAAGTGTATGGATCTATGTCCCAGCTCTTTATACCCTGCTGTGCGTGGAACAGTCTTGGCTTTTGCTCTCCCTTTACAAAGAGGGAACCCTTCACCACCAAGCTGAAGCAATACCAGTTGGTTCTCATTCTCTTCATGATTCAGTTAAAAAAAAGTCCTGCTTTTGTTTCTTAAATGCTCCCTAGATTTGTCCCACTTGCATTTTTCAATTACTTGTCCCTTTAAACTCCTCTTCTTAGTCAATTTGCTTATCTGGCACTAGTCCTTTTCCACAGTATGGTGAGTGCTGGTATTAGAGCCTTTCCCTCCTGCCATCTGGAACACATTTCCGGGTTTTTATCAGCTCTTCATTTCTTTTCTAGTCTCATCTGAAAACGTATTTGCTCATCATTACTGGACCTCTCAACTTCTCTCTTCTTCCTTTGGGGCCTGATCCTGCATTCCTGGCATACCCAGAACCTCTCATTGACAACAATGAATACAAGGAAAGGGTTTATTACACTCCTGGGCTCCTATCCTGCTTTGGAGCCATGTAAGTGAATCCTTGTGCTTGTGCACAGGCACAAAAGCTGCCCATGTAGATCTAGCTAGAGGACTGGGTACTTACCAATTATTTAATTCTCATTGTCTTTTAATTCTGTAAAGACTTCTGAATGGTGGCCCTAACGCACCATGGTACGTGCCTTAATTCCACAAATAGTCCCATGAAAATTAGGCGGGGGGCTGTTCGCATGATGAAATTTACACATGATTAAGTGTCTTGTTGAACGGTAACCACAGCTTGCAAAAAAGACACTGCACAAAGCAGTGGTTGTACTGCGTAGATTATTTTAGGGACATGATCTGAAGTTTTGAGGATGTGGGTCCATTTTCTAGTTCTACAAAGTAATATCTTCCCCATCTTCATCCACATTCCAACACTAATAAACAGATGGTCAAATTAAAGAGACCCTATCAGCCAGAAAATTAAATGAATTAGAAATTCACCAGAGATTAGTTCTCCAAACTATTCCTTCCTCCATTAAAATAAATAAAGCTATCTACACTTCTTCCGCATCTCACCCTTTTCTTCCAAAAATACAATGTGATAAAATAATTAACCTGATGGGAACTCTCCTGTTGGTATTAGATACAGCCTCTGTTGGGAAATTGAATAAGACAGCAGCTGCTTATTATAGAAAAAGATATTTCATTACATTGAATATATCTGTTTAAGGGGGGAAAAGTCAGACTTTGAACTTACTGGATCAATGATTACAATGGAATGAAACAGACTACAATAGAAAAATGCATTTTATATTGTGAGGGGAAAAAAAGAATCCAATGTTTTTTTTTTCCTTGTTGTACAATATTTGGGTTATAATACAGTATACAAAGGAGAGAGGATAGCCTAGTAGTTAAAGCACAACACTACCAATCAGAAGAGAGCATCTCCAATTGGGGCAGTGGAAGAGGGGTTGTTATGTACATTTGCACCCCCTCAGTTCTGGCAGGTTGCATGTTAGCTCAGTTTCCCAGCATGTTACGACAGTCAGAGGAGTGCAGTTACTTTCACCTCTACCAAGGGTAGAGTGACCAGACAGCAAGTGTGAAAAATCCGGACCGGGTGCGGGGTAATAGGAGTCTATATAAGAAAAAGACTCAAAAATCGGGACTGTCCCTATAAAATTGGGACATCTGATCACCCTAACCAAGGGCCCCAAGGAACTAATAAGGAAATTGAGGATGAGTGGGGTGCAAGGACCCCCCGACAGTGCCCCTTTCCACTAATTATTTCCCCTACAGTCATCACATGGCGTAGTGGTGATGTATAATATACTAAACCAACTCTATGCTACTCTAGGATCCCCTCCCCCATTGCATGCAACCAGTCACTCCAGCGTTAGCGCTGCTTTGTGCCACTGGTCTGATGCAAAGCAGCTGCACACAGTCCAGAATGTGGGTCACCGGTTCTATTTCTGGCTCTGAAACTGACCTGTTATATGACCTTAGTACTTGCCCTTTCTGTGTCTCAGTTTCCTCTTCTGCAGAATGGGGTAATGTGACTTACTTGCCACATACCTGGCTGATGTGAGGCTGAATTCATTAGTAGTTGCAAATTCTCTGAGGAAGATGCTTGCAATGGGAAGAACATAATTATTTATGTTGTGAAATAAACCATCTGGACGTCTATCTGAGCCAAATGGAGTCATAAGAGTGAAATGCCTGCAAGCTGCATGGAAACTATTAAAAACACTATGATAGAGGTGTCAACTAAATGTGTACCCCCCCCCCAAAAAAAAAACAGTAAGAGGGCCAAAAAAATGCCACCATGGCTAAACAAGAGAGTAAAAGAAACGGCTAGATGCAAAAAGATATCCTTTAAATATTGGAAGTCAAATTTTACTGAGGAAAATAGAAAGGAACATACATTCTGACAAGTCACGTGTAAAAGTATAATTTGGCAGGCCAAAACAATGTGAAGAGCAACTAGCAAAAGAAATAAAACCTAACAGCATTTTTTAAAGTATATCACAATTGTTGTGAACTGGAATGTAGACAGTCTGGCCTAGTAGTCAGAGTAGGAGTTGGGTCTAGTGGGCAGAGCAGGCGTCCATTTTGGGGAACAAAGCCAAGGGTCCGCACCAGAGTCAACTGCCAGTTAGGAGAGTCAGGGGTCGAACCAGAGTCAGAACCAGGAATCAAAGCTCAGGATCAGAGCGGAGCTCAGGTACCAAATGACAAAGCCAAAGTCAGGATCAGAAGTCAGAGGCTGGGGTCAGAGTCAGAGACCAGGATTAGAGATGAGGCGTAAAAGCAGGAGGAACGGCAAGGATCAAACGTGGAACAGGAGCACGGTGGGAACAGGAGCGAAGGTAAGGATGAGGCAGAAAAAGAGCAGGCATTGGGTTATAATTGGGTTTAGGAGGCAGGCCCAAGTAGGGTCCAGTGCAGCCACACTAGAAAACCACCTTCTTGCTCAGACAAACTTGCTGTTCCTTCTTCTGGCTTAAATAGCATAGATGGACCAATCTGTGGAGCCAGGTGAATTTTCAATCAGAGCAAACTATGTGTGGTGCTTTGGCTGGGGTTATAGTCCTAGTGGCTTTTCAGCCCATCAGGTTTCAGTAGACATTAGGTAGAGGCCAGGATGCGGGGGCTGTCTGGCGACTCCGTAGCCTGGGTTCAAGACCTGGAACATTGCAGGAAGTCTGCTAAGCAATCTATGGGACCATAGACAATCGAGGTGCTAAAGGAACACCCAAGGACGACATGGCTGTTGCAGAGAAGCTAAATGCATTATTTGCATCAGTCTTCACTGCAGAGGATATGAGAGAGGTTCCCACACCCGAGCCATTCTTTTTAGGTAAAAATCAGAGGAATTGCCTCACATTGAGGTGTTAGTAGAAGAGGTTTTGGAACAAACTGATATATTAAAGAGTAATAAGTCACCAAGACCAGATGGTATTCACCCAAGAGTTCTGAAGAAACTCAGATATGAAATTACAGAACTTACTAATGGTGGTATGTAACCTATTGCTTAAATCAGCTTCTCTACCAGATGACTGGAGGATAGCTAATGTAATACTGATTTTTAAAAAGGAGCTCCAGAGGTGATCCTGGCCATTACAATTCAGTATCAGGCAAACAATTTGAAACTATAGTAAAGCACAAGGTTATGATATGCATAGATGAACTTGATATGTTGAGGAAGAATCAACATGACTTTTTAGAAGAGAAATCATGCCTCACCAATCTATTAGAATTCTATGAGGGTGTCAACAAGCATGTGGACAAGGGTGCTTCACTGGATATAATATATTTGGACTTTCAGAAAGTCTTTGAGAAGGTCTAAAACCAGAGGCTCTTAGGCAAAGTAAGCAAGTTATGGGATAAGAGGGAAGGTCCTTTTATGGATAGGTAACTAATTAAAAGATAGGAAACAAAGAGTAGGAATTAATGGTCAGTTTTCACAGTGGAGAGAGGTAAACAGTGGGGTTCTCCTAAGGAACTGTACTGAGACCAGTGCTGTCCAATGAATTAATAAATGATCTAGAAAAGGGTGTAAACAACGAGGTGGCAAAGTTTTCAGACAATATTCAAGCTAGTTAGGTCCTAAACTGACTGCAAAGTGGTACAAAGGGATCTCAGAAAACTGGGTGACTGGGCAACAAATTGGCAGATAAAATTCAATGTTGATAAATGCAAAGTATCATACATTGGAAAACATAATCCCAACTATACATGCAAAATGATGGGGTTTAAATTATCTGTTACCACTCAAGAAAGAGATATTGGCGACATCATGGATAGTTCTCTGAAAACTTCTACTCAGTGGGCATCAGCAGTGACAAAGCTAACAGAGTGTTAGGAACCATTAAGGAAGGGATCGATAAGAAGACAGAAAATATAATGTCACTATATAAATCCATGGTCTGCTCAAACCTTGAGTACTGCATGCAGTTTTGGTTGCCCCATCTCCAAAAAGATACATTAAAATTGGAAAAGGTACAAAGAACGGCAACACAAATTATTAGAGGTATGGAAAAGCTTCCATCTGAAGAGAGATTAAAAATAATAGAACTGTTCATTTTAGAAAATAGATGAGTAAGTGTGGCTATGACAAAGGTGTTTAAAATCATGAGTGGTGTGGAGAAAGTGAACAGGGAAATGTAATTTACACCTTCATATAACACAAGAACCAGGGATCACCAAAGGTGGGCCTGGACGACAGGGGATGGATCACTTGATAACTGCACTGCTCTGTTCATTCCCTCGGAGGTATCTAGCATGGGCCACTGTCAGAAGACAGGATACTGGGCTAGGTGGATGATTGATGTGAGCTCGTGTGGCCATTCTTGTGTTCTTAACTGGAGACTTAGCTACCGCTATAGTAACTTCTTATGCTAGCGACTTTATGGGAGCTTGTTACTGTGCCTTCCCCATTTAAACAGAATATATTTTACATGCTCTTTGAAGGATGTGCCCAGCCATGTGCTTTTTCAAAAATGACAAATCCCAGGCCCACTATTTGACAGAACACCCTGTAGTATGATTGCTTCTGCCTTACTGTATTGTTTCTGCTTCACATAATTGTGGTTTCTAACGATTTCACGCGGAGCCAACCAAGAATGAGTTTTGGGCTTCATTCATAGAAGTTACTGTAGAGGTAACGGGCCTGATCTTGATCTCATTGAAATCAATATTAAACTTCCATTGTAACGCTACCTGTATCATTACAAATTCAAAATTCAGGCCAGCTTCATCGAGGAATTGCAACTATTTCAGTGAACACAAGTCAAGAAATCTTGGGCACACTATTAAGCAAACTTTGCCAGATTTAGGATTTGGTATCTCCTGAGCCTGAATCAGAGTAAAACTTGGCAGTTTGGGTTGAGTTTCAGTTTGAGGTTGTAGAAGGGTAATGTTATGGAAACAGTTTATATTATTGGAGTTTTTATTTGGAGTTTCCACTCTAGGGCACTAATGTTTATAACTGCAGTACAGGAATTCTAACTTGTGTAATATCTATGTGTTTAATCCAGAACTGGGGTCTTTTCGTATTGATGCAGCGTCTGATCAATAGCTCCTCAGTGAGAACAACCTTGAATTTATTAGATGAATCTCTTCTAGAAAAGAACAAGTGATCACCCGCAGTAGGAAGCAAGACCATTCCCTATACCCGCCCCCAAGAACTAATTTCTGCTTTTAATTTTCTTCAGACACGCATATAGAGATACATATACAGTATAACCATGATGCGTTACATGCAACGTGGGTCAGTATCCACTGATTCCTGTTACATACAGTTCAATTTTTTTCCTCCAATGTGCTGTTCTTTGCTTTGTCACTCTAAAGGCTCTTAAAAACAAAAGCAGTCCAAGAAATAAAACTAGCAGACTCGAACAGCCTTTATAAGGAATGGACAGAGAGACTGTGTTCAGCTTGTGAAAGAAGGGAATCCACCATATGGACAGAATGTATTATCTGCCCAGGGTCTACTGTACATGTCACATAACAAGTCTAAGCTCTCTGAAGTATGTTGCCATATGATCTGATATGGATATTATGAACAAAGGGAATGAGCCAGCTTTGTCCGCAGTGCAATAACAACAGAGACTTGGAGATAGTTTCTCAGAGCAATCAAGCGACATTAATCCAACAACATTTTCTTCATGTCAGATGGGCAACACAGAAATTGAAGCATGGTAAAGCCAAAGAAACAGACACGGGATATTTACTAGTTCTATTTATTATTGTTAACATAGAATAATGATTGGGCCCCTGTTGCGCTAGGGGCTATACAGACATAGATTAAGAGCCAGTCCCTGGTTCAAGACCTTATGATCTAAATAGACAAGACAGAAAGTATTATTACACTCATTTTACAGATGGACAAAGATATTAAACAAACCTTGTTAAAGACCATATTGGAAACTTGGGATAAAGCCTTTATTTGAACTCATATCTCTTGAGTTACAGGCCTGTGCTTTAACCACAAGACCATCCTTCTTATTTGCTTCCACTTCATTTGAATAGCATATCAACCTGCCACAGTTGCAACCTCTAGCGTGAACTACCAGCTTAGTATGTATATAGGAATGATTCATAATCTGATACAATCACTTATCCAGCAGAGGGCAGAATAACCAATTTATTAAAAAAAATGCATAGAACAGTTTATGGCATGGAGGACGTGTAATGGCAAATCAGTGACAACCTTAATCTTGCATGATCTGTCTGATACACAACAGAAAATAAAATTATGCTAATATAGGAGCAGTTGCAGCTACATATGATTTCTATGAACCCACTGCAGATACATTTTCTTGGCATAAGTGAAATAAACAAATAGAAATGAAAAACTGGAATGCACAAAACTTGCTTTAAAAATGAGGAATCTGAGTTTTCTATTTTCAATAATATGTATTGAAAAGGACAGCCAAGGAAACAAATGGACAGGATCTCATTGTTAGTGTGTTTTGGAAGGGCTCATGTTGAATGGTACAAGTAGAGCTGTAGTTGGATAGAGTGATGCAAGTGCATTAGTGCATATCACCAAGTTCCAGGTACCGTTGTTTACAATTGCCAGCAGAATATGATGTGCAAAATCATACACACAATGTTCCCTCTCATTTTTTACATCTAGGTGCAGAATGAGTTTTGTTATGTGCACCAATATGGAGATGATGTGTGGTGGGGGTGAGGACGAGGGGTTTGGAGTGTTAGAGGGGGCTCAGGGCTGGGGCAGAGGGTTGGGGTGCAGGATATGTGTGAGTGCTCTGGTTGGGGGTGCAGGCTCTGGGGTGGGGCAGGGCATGAGGGGTTTGGGGTCTGGGGCAGAGTTTTGCGGTGCAGGGGATGAGGGCTCTGGCTGTGGCTGCAGGCTCTGGGATGGGCTGGGGATGAGGAGTATGGGGTGCAGGCTGCCCTGGGGCTGCGGTAGGGAGAGAGGACTGCCCTTAGCCCTCTCCCTGGCTGCACCAGCTCAGGGCCTGGAGCCAGGGGAGAGGTGCCTCTCCCCTTCTGTGTGGCCCTCGATAGCTTGCTGCATGGCCACGCAGCTTAGAGGGAACTTAGCTGACCCCACTGCAGACAATGAGGTTGCACCAGTGTTACATCAATGTGGGATCAGAATTCAGCCCTCTGTTTGCAGCTTTGCATTGCACTGGGTAGGGTGCTGCAGATGGCATCATTTCTGATGTAGAGATGTGGCCCAAAGATCCAAGACCCAGCATGGAATGCTACGGCTTGATTCATACAAAGCTAGTCAATATAGGGAGCAATGCATTGCATTCTGGGAGCTGTAGTCTCCTGGGTTATTAATGACAAAGCAGGCTTTGGTAGAAAGTGGTCTTCCCTGCTTTGCATTTTTATGTTTCTGAAGAAAGTCAGGGGAAAATGCTCTTGGGAATCTGTTGGAATAAAAAAAAAAATCAAGGCCTTGTTCTTTCTCTGTAGAAAATGTGGGAATCTTTTGATACTATTTTAATGAACAATGTTTGACTCAGTTTACCCACTAAGTATAAAGGGGTTGATTCCTACTCTGGAGATAGGAGGAGTGAGGCATAGCTAGCTGTCACCTGGACAAATGGGTCTGTCTGGGTGGAAACCAGAGACATTAACAAGAGCTGGCTGGAATTAACACATTTAAATGGAAGATTCAATGACTGGACCATCAACTCCTAATGGCCCTCAGCAAGGAACAAGTTACTTGCTCCATCCTGTCTGGGGGGGATCAGAATGCAATGTCAAGTACAGGAGAACACTGGAATGAGGTGTGACCAGAATTTTTTTTTTTTTTTTTTTTAAGGTTGCTGTTGAGAGCACAGAGACAGACAGAGAGAGAGATGATGGATTCCAGTAGAGCCGGGGATATTGGGGCAGTTACTTTTGTCTCTGTGTCTTAATCTTGATGTTTCCATCCTAACCTAACCTAAGGACTCTCAGATGCTGTATTCCAGTTGACTAATAAATGCTCCCTTGTTTTGAAAAGGCTGTGCTGTGTCACTGCAGAGACTTACTAGTTGCATTGCTCCCTGAAACTTCTAAGCAAGAGTCTGAACTTAGCTGGGCACATTGTTGAGAGCACACGGAGAGAAACAGGAGTGCTGAGGCCACAAGGCCCAGTCTCGGAGTTGGAGTGCTGCAGAATCTGAAAGGCAAACCTTTGGGCTTGCCAGAGAAAGAGGAGACCTCCCAAGAGACTGTATGAAGTCTGGGGCAGAGCACACCTGCGGAACCGTGACACCATTGCACTGACCTTACAGCACTGAAACTCCATGTAAGTTAATGAAAATGCATCAGCGTAAAACATGAGTAATGGAGAAGAGAGCTGGGCCTTAAACTTCTGTTACTAAAAAGAACTGATGGCCATGAGTCCCCTCTTAGCCAGGATCAGGTGTGGCTCCACTGTAGTCAGAGTAATAATCACACTGGTATGAAACTGGTGCAAGTGGGAAGACAATCAAAGCTGAAGTTTGCATTGCTATGCAGTTATGGGACATACTAATTCATTTTCTTATTGGTGGACCTGCTCTCTCTTTAGCACAGAGCAGCATTGGTTAGCCCTAGGGCCCGAGCAAATTCACGGTCCATTTTGGTCAATTTCATGGTTATAGGATTGCAAAAATTGTAAATTTCATGATTTCAGGTATTTAAATCTGAAATTTTATGGTGTTGTAACTCTAGGGGTCCTGACCCAAAATAGGGCGAGGGGAGGGTCACAAGGTTATCGTAGGGAGGTCGTGGTATTGCCACTCTTACTTCCAGGGTGTCCAAGGACTCCTACATAGATTAAGAACCCCAGCTGGCTGTCCCAGTCAGAGTTCCTTCTTTCCTAGTGCTGGGGTACTATTAAAAGCAACTAAATATTGAGATCCTAAAATTGAGATACCCCCTCAAAATGCATTAATAGGAAAATTTCTAATACATTTTCTTTATAACGATTCACAAGCAAAACTGGACTTTGAACGAAAAACCCATGTTTAAAAAAGATAAGAAATGTTGACATCAAAGAATCATTGTGTGCTCTCCAAACTCTCCTCCTCAAATAGATGAAGGGAATAACATATACTGACTTAGAACATTAAAGTATAAAAATGAAGGACTGTTAAATGGTAAAATTACTTTGTTAATTATATTTTAACGAGCTGTAATTATGGATAGTGAATCCAAATGAGGTAACATTTAGGCCAAGGTCTTGCTGGCAAAAGTGTGGTTTTGCCAGTTCTTCTTTTACAAAGAATTGCTGATCGTAAAATACAGAACAATGACAGCATATTGTGCTGGAAGTTTTGAGGTAAAAACACACAAACCTGTAACAAAACGAACCCCTTTTTTTTCTGGGCAAACCTAGGGCAGAGTGACATAAAAATGACACGATGCAGAAACTGCAAAACCATAAGGAAAAAAGCAGAAGCTGGGTAATTGAAGCTTGCATAGGTGTAATGCATGGCCTACCTAACCCAAAGGGTTGATGTGCTAAAAGCAAATTGGATGCAGATTAAGTAATCTGTAATATAGAAATGTATAAGGGACCTAATAAACATGGGCCCAAACTGGAGAAACACTGGACCAGAAACTGAAGGATGTCACTGAAGGACCAAACCAAGGGAACAGAGAAGGTGGTGACTATCATGGAAGGACTTCCTGGTACTTTGGTAACAAGGGCCCATTTACCAATTTTGTCTTGTCTGTTATTATTTGTCTGGCATAAATGCATTTCCAGGCACTATAAGTGACCATGGTTCTGTCCGAAATTGTATAAATAAAGGCAACAATTGATTAAGCCTAAATTGGGTGTGCTTGTTGACTCAGTTTCCCAACTTTTACCCCTCCCCCCCAACACTAGTATCCATGATAAACCCATCAATACTCCTCTGGTGCAGCGTGTGTACAAATCCCATCATAGTCCCCCCAGTTTCCCCTTCCTTCTGCTATTATTTAAGCATTCCAGGTTACAGTGCATTTGAAAGTTTCTATGCTGAAACAGCATTGCACCATCCCTCATGGCAGAGGGATTGGTTTACAAGCCAGTGACTGATGGGGCAACCATCTGGTGCGATTTCCTTTTCTGTCATGTGTGTACTGTACAAGACAGTGTGGAATTTTTACACAGTTGAGTGGGCACAGAAGAGAAAAGCTAAAATAAAGGAAAATGTGGCTGATCAACCTACCTAGAAATTAATTAAACAATTAAAATTGAGACACTGTGGACTAAATAACCAAGACTAATATCTACAGTGCACAGCATGAGATCTCAGCTCATTTAGTGCATTAAGAAGCTCATTTAGACACGTAAATCACATCAAGCATGCACGGAATGAATGTCGCCCTATTCAGTAGGGATGGTAGTGGGAAAGACGGTGATGGAAACCTCTCCCCCATCCTATGTGTCCACCAGCCAGAAGCAGGACCTACGCCCACCACTTTCTTTGAGAATTAAGGGTCTGATTGTGCAAGGTGCAGAGCATTCTGCAATGGGAATTGAATATGCTCAGCACCTTATCAAAGGCAAAATTTGGGGATTACAACTTTTGGCTGCGATATTTGGGGGCAAAAAACACAGATTTGGTGACACCAAAATATTTAGCAAATTTGTGTTGACTTTGCCAAATTGTTTCAGGGTGGGGAAGGGGTTTATTTTCGAAATTTATTTTTATTTATTTTTTTTGTTCAAAATGACTTTTTGTTTAAAAATTTCCTTTAATTTTTCTTTTAAAAATAATTTCTTTAAAAAAACAGTCAGGATCAAAATTTAATTTTGATTAGTGCTTCATTTGACCCAAAACTTTTTTTTTTTTTAATTTTAGCTGAAAATTTTGGAAATATCCAGTTTGGGTTTGCCCAAAAATGTTTTTTTCCCTCACATTTTTTGGAATTGCCAAATCTGATGTTTGGGGCCTAGGTCATGGGCCTGGCTAACATGGCTACTGGTAGGCCACATCCCCCCAGAGTATGTGCTGTGCTAACATGAAGATGTAGGCTGGCCCCCCACATCCCCTTCTACTCATGAGAATTGATTCAAAGTCCATTGAAATTAGTCAATTGACTTCAATGGTCTTTGGATCAAGCCTCTACAATGTTGGCTATTTGTCTGAGCAACAATAATCTTTTCTGCAGACTGCTTTGCTCTCCTCCCTGCCACAAATGCACTGAACAGTCATGTCCTGCCCTGGCTTGGGGACCCTCCTCGTGTCTTGTACCCCTTTTGTGCTGCCATGAGCAAGGGCAGGATGCTTTCCCAACACCACTTCTGTAGAACATAAGAACATAAGAATGGCCGTACTAGGTCAGACCAAAGGTCCATCTAGCCCAGTATCCTGTCTACTGACAGTGGCCAATGCCAGGTGCCCCAGAGGGAGTGAACCTAACAGGTAATGATCAAGTGATCTCTCTCTTGCCATCCACCTCCAACCTCTGACAAACAGAGACTAGGGACACATTCCCTACCCATCCTGGCTAATAGCCATTAATGGACTTTACCTCCATGAATTTATCTAGTTCTCTTTTAAACCCTGTTATAGTCCTAGCCTTCACAACCTTCTCAGGCAAGGAGTTCCACAAGTTGACTGTGCGCTGTGTGAAGAAGAACCACTGTTAAGACAATCCCCTGAAAAACCACAGAAGGCTTCATTCAAAATCCCCCTGTCCCGAACGCAAGCCTCATGGCAAACAAATTTTAGCTACCATGGGAATAACTGAGCTTAGCTGTGCCATTAACTGCTTATCCACTGTGTCAGTGTTTTTGGTGTGATCCTGCTAAAAGCATTCATCTTCCCCGGATTGCATTCTATAACATCACTTTCTAAATTGCAGCTTTGGAAAATGGAAATCATTAGATGTAAGGTGTCTCCATGAAGCTCCTTCCACAAATTGACTGTAAATTGTGACTTGTTATCTGCAATATTATCTGTCTGCTGAACTGGAGATATCTTGGCTACTTAAAAAATAATAAAAAGAAGCCTTCTGTGGTTTTTCAGGGGATTGTCATAAGAGTGGCCTTCCATGGAGATTTAACATATTTTCATGATTGTTTGAGTGTGTGATCAAACAAAAATTGGGACTCAGAAGATCTGGTTTCTCTCCCTAACTCTGCCACAGGCTTTCTGCGTCACCTTGAACAAGACACTAAAGTTTTCTGTGTCTCTGTTAGTTTGTGAAATAGTGATCATAGTGGTGGTGACAATCCGTATCCCTCAGTGGTTTTACAATACTTGGTGAATGTTTGTAAAGTATATTGAGCTCTTCAAAGGTAAAGTGCTAAAGTATATTAGGTCTGATCTGCAGCTGGTATAAAATCATGTAGCTCCCTTGAAGTCATTTATGTCACCAATTTACACCAGCTGAGGATCTGGTCCATATATAACAGGTTTTAAAAATTGTCTAGTTGATCAAACCCATCGTTTATGTAAAATCCCAACCTGCATCCCTATGCACGAATCAATAGACAGATTATGAATTAGTAACTGTCAGAACAGTAAAAGCTAAAACCAACTTTAAAATGACAGCATTTTCATGCAGTTAAGGTGCATACACGGTATAAAGGTCAAGAGTTTGGAGAAGATCATTAAAAAAGGAATAAAAAGCATCAGACATTACTTCTGAGTCATGCAGTTCATGTCTAATAGACTATTCATTTAGATGTGAGTCCTTTGTTCTCATTCTCAAATAATGTTTTTCTGACTATTGTCGGAACTGAGCTTTGGAAAGTTCAGTCTGATGACTGCTGTTATATAATTCTGCCTTGCTGTTTCTTACCTTCCACCATCACTATCCCCCTGAGGTTCTCTACAGATCTGAGACCTGATGTAACATTGTGAATGATGTCCCCAAATTATCCTCCATTAACACCCTTTGCACCCTTAACATGCCACTTCCTGTCCTTCCAGCAAGGGAGGATTAAAAGCAGGCCAATTTAAGATAGACTTCCCTCAGTTTAAGAAGGATGTCCCATCTAGGAAGGCTGGAGATTGCCGCTAGGTTAAGGACACTGGGTTAAAGATCAGTTGAAAGGAGTCACTGTTAATGTAAGGTTTCAGAGTAGCAGCCGTGTTAGTCTGTATCCGCAAAAAGAACAGGAGTACTTGTGGCACCTTAGAGACTGACAAATTTATTATGCTCTAATAAATAAAGTACTCCTGTTCTTTTTATAATAATAAATAATGGAGAAATCCCATCTCCTAGAACTGGAAGGGACCTTGAAAGGTCATCAAGTCCAGCCCCCTGCCTTCACTAGCAGGACCAAGTACTGATTTTGCCCCAGATCCCCAAGTGGCCCCCTCAAGGAGTGAACTCACAACTGTGGGTTTAGTAGGCCAATGCTCAAACCACTGAGCTATCCCTCCCCCCTATGTAAGGTGCTCCCAGGCTTTCTCTCTCTTTTAGGATTTTTTCTGAGGTGCCTCTTAATGTGGTATCAACCTGGGAATCACAGGAACTTCAGAGGAAGGTGTAAGTATCCCATAATAGGCAGTGTGATAGGTTGGATCACAGAAACTTCCTTGGAGCTGCCACCTGATGTGCCAAGACTACCTCTGCTCCTGTTTTCCCTGCTAGCTCAGGACTCCAGCACCCTGTCTTGCTCAGCCAGACACTTCTGTCTGCTCCAACAAAGACCCAGGGTCTGAATCACTTGCCCCAAAGCTGCAGGTTTACCTGAAAACAACTCACAGAAGTGTGCTTGTCTTTAGCACTCAGATGCCCGACTCCCAATGGGGTCTAAACCCAAATAAATCCATTTTACCCTGCATAAAGCTTATGCAGGGTAAACTCATACATTGTTCACCCTCTATAACACTGATAGAGAGATATGCACAATTGTTTGCTCCCCCAGGTATTAATACATACTCTGAGTTAATTAATAAGTAAAAAGTGATTTTATTAGATACAGAAAATAGGATTTAAGTGGTTCCAAGTAGTAACAGACAGAACAAAGTAAGTCACCAAGCAAAATAAAATAAAATGTGTAAATCTATGTCTAATCAAACATGGCACAATGTCAACAAAGAATTCTACTGCTTTGGCAGCAACACTTTGATACCAGAGAGAGACAGATCTGATGGTTAGCTCAGAGGCCTAGTAACAAGGAGTTCTGATTCTCTTCTGGTGACTCCCTCTTAATGGATTAAAGCTTGTTCTTCATCTATATAACGAGATAACCAATGTGTCCCTTCCTCACAGGAATTCTGAGAGTTGCTGAGGCTTAATTAATGAATGCTTGTAAAGCACTTTGATGACAAGCACTATATAAGTACTATCATTATTAGCAATAGAAACAATTTGAGTGATAAATGTAATACCTTTGTATTGAAATGGGACTCTAATTAAAAGAGCTGTTGTATGTTAAAATAATTCTTGCGAGAGACAAGGTGGGCGAGGTAATATCTTTTATTGGACCAACGTCTGTTGGTGGAAGACACAATCTTTTGAGCTCTAGTGAGCTCTTCTTCAAATATCTTTCTCCAACAGAAGTAGGTGCAATAAAATATATTATCTCATCTGCTTTGCCTCTCTCATATCCCCGGACCAACATGGCTACAACAGTGCTGTAAACAAACAAACAAAATAATGCTTGAAACCGATGATTGACTAGAGTGGTATATATGTGCCTATAACATAGAAGGTAAACTCTGTGGGGCAGGAAACTCCTTGTGTGTGTTTGTCCCATGCCCTCTATACTGGAATCCTGACTGAGTGCTCTGGTTACTGCTGTAATACAAATCATAAATAATAATATCTGGCACTGATATGTTTGTAATAATTCCTTTATAGTTATTTGACCCAGCATGTATTTTCTAATCTAAATTAAATGCATGTTTAGTAAAAGCCACCTTAAAGTGTCACCACAGGATCTTTTTATTACACTGCACCCTGATTAATTATTGCTGTGTCTTTGACACAATGTGATTTGTCCAGGATTAATGGACTCTGCCCGTCCGTGTACTACAGCTCCACCATATTTCAATAATGGCTAATATGTTAGTTACATTGAAGTTTCCCCAGAAGACTCAATTTAAAAAATAATATTGGGCATGTTTAGTCTTAAAAAAAGAAAACTGAGGGAGGACCTGATAAGTCTTCATATATATTAAAGTCTGTTTTAAAAAGGACTGTGATCAGTTGTTCTCCGTGTCCACTGAAGGTAGGACAAGAAGAAATGGTCTTAATCTTCCACAAGGAGATACAGGTTAGATATTAGGAAAAACTTTCAAAGTATAAGGATAGTTTGGTACTGGACTAGACTTCCAAGGGAGGTTGTGGAATCCCCACCATTGGAGATTTTTAAGAATAGATTTGATAAACACCTGTAAGGAATGGTCTAGGGTTACTTGGCAAGGCCTCAGTGCAGGGACCTGGACCTGATGACATTTTAAGATCCCTTCCAGCCCTACATTTCTTTGATCCCATGATGCTAACTTGCTTATTAGGCTTTATAATATTAAAATAGTCCATCTGAATATTTTGTTTTGAACTGATTGTTTCAATAAGATGAAAGGAGATTATTTCACACTTCATTTTAAAATTAGGTAGATGGTGGGTTTCTGGTGGGCAGTAGGATAATGCAGATACAAAAACCATCATGGTTTTAATTATTTATTTGCAGTAGGCCCCACTATGTGGTAGGCGGTTTTCAAACATTTTGGAAGGATGGTCCCTGTTCTGGGTAGCCTTATTTCCCACAATGCTTTGTCCATGCTGTCTGAGAACTGCATTTTGCAAATGGATCTAACGAAGGCCTCATACTGAAATATTCCCGAGTGCATTGAATTTTCGCCAACCTTAAAATGGGCACCATGTAAAAAGAGTAGCATTATGCAGTGACAGCCACCAATCAGCTTTTATTTGCAGAGTGCTTCCTCTACCATCTGTAGAGTAATATGCATAACAGGGCACCAAGTAGAAATTGGAAGTAGATACTGCTGACTCCCCCCAACAGGCTATAACTTTATAGGCAGCAATAACTTCCCTCATGCACGAAATGTATTATATCACCTGTATTTTATGGAATTTGGCCCAACTGGTTTGTAATTTAAATGCATGGGCTTACCATCAAAATGGCTTCTAAACCAATGAAATGCCAACAGAGGCATAAATCCAATACATAGCCATTGATTCACAGCCTTGCAGCACCATAAACAAGCTGCAGAAAGTCTAATAGGATAACATATGAAAAGACCAACTCAGGGAGTCGCTACTCACATGCCCAGCAAAGCGTCTCTCGTAAAGATAAAAAAAGCATGTTTTCTGAGTTGTAAATAATTAAAGAAAGAATAATAGTAGTTTGTGTTTATATACCACTTTGAGCTCAGTAGTAAGTTGGCCTACATTCCAAAGCAGGTGAGTACAGTCACCCACAGAAGCCCCCTTACCTTTCATAGAACATCAGGATTGGAAGGGACCTCAGGAGATCATAGAATCATAGAATATCAGGGTTGGAAGGGACCTCAGGAGGTCATCCAGTCCAACCCCCTGCTCAAAGCAGGACCTAATCCCAACTAAATCATCCCAGCCAGGGCTTTGTCAAGCCTGACCTTAAAAACCTCTAAAGAAGGAGATTCCACCACCTCCCTAGGTAACCCATTCCAGTGCTTCACCACCCTCCTAGTGAAAAAGTTTTTCCTAATATCCAACCTAAACCTCCCTCACTGCAACTTGAGACCATTACTCCTTGTTCTGTCATCTGTTACCACTGAGAACAGTCTAGATCCATCCTCTTTGGAACCCCCTTTCAGGTAGTTGAAAGCAGCTATCAAATCCCCCCTCATTCTTCTCTTCTGCAGACTAAACAATCCCAGTTCCCTCAGCCTCTCCTCATAAGTCATGTGCTCCAGCCCCCTAATCATTTTTGTTGCCCTCCGCTGGACTCTTTGCAATTTTTCCACATCCTTCTTGTAGTGTGGGGTCCAAAACTGGACACAGTACTCCATGTGAGGCCTCACCAATGTCAAACAGAGGGGAACAATCACATCCCTTGATCTGCTGGCAATGCCCCTACTTATACAGCCCAAAATGCCTTCTTGGCAATAAGGGCACACTGTTGACTCATATCCAGCTTCTCATCCACTGTAACCCCTAGGTCCTTTTCTGCAGGACTGCTGCCTAGCCACTCAGTCCCTAGTCTGTAGCAGTGCATGGGATTCTTCCATCCTAAGTGCAGGACACTGCACTTGTCCTTGTTGAACCTCCTCAGGTTTCTTTTGGCCCAATCCTCTAATTTGTCTATCTAGCCCAACCCCCTGCTCAAAGCAGGACCAATCCCCAGACAGATTTTTGTCCCCAATCCTTAAGTGGCCCCCTCAAGGATTGAACTCATATCTCTGGGTTTAGTAGGCTAATGCTCAAATCACCGAGCTATCTCTTCCCCCCCTTTATGGGTTGTCTGTGTTGCTGATTGCAACATGGGTGGAAGAGCTGACAAAGAGATATGACTCTCCCACCTAGAAGATAGGGACAGGACATGAGTAGGGCTTCAATTCCACAACCTCCTATGCACCAGCCATTGCAGCTGATCCATTGTAGGCTATTCCACTAAAAAGCTGATCTGCTCCCATGCCAGTGTAGCTGCATGCTTCCCCTTACTCAGACTGGACTGCAAAGTTGCCAGAGTAGCCCATTATAATGTGGGTTCTTAAAAACCTCTAAAAACATTCCTGTATGTAAACCCTGGTAAACAAGGCAGCAGTGGAGCCCAGGAGCCCTGATTTCCAGTAAAGTTGCTGTATACATGAAGACATATTGCTTTCCTGGCCTCTAATTGTGGGTGTTGAGATCTTTTGGAAACTCTGGTCTTAGGTCCAGCTTGAGTGGCTCATGCTTTAGTTGTTCATGCTCAGGATTCAGTCTCTGACAGCAACCAAGCTGACGGTAGTTACCTCATACTTAAGCTTAACTCTGGTTTTACACAGACTGCTGGTATCACAAAAGATATTAGCAGTTTGGCATCGAAGAGCATACAAAATAATAATAATGACCCATCCATCAAGGGCAGCACAGCAAAACATAGTTTGGCATGATACCGATAATTAATCTTATAAATACCTTGGTGTATGAGATGCCCATCAGCAAAATGACAAATTGATCAAAGAGAAGGTTACTCGGGAATGCAAATAAAGAAGGCTCTCAGTCTTTGTCGAGTGCTGCTTCTTGCCTACTGATAGCTGAATAGAAAGGAAATGAAAGAAATATTCTTTTGACTATAGGATCAAACCCACAAAGAATCAAAAACTATATGGCAAAAGAACCTGGAGTGAGCATCTCTGGCACTCTCTGATACACATGCAATGTACAAGGACGCCACTAATTAAAGGAGGAGAATCTCTAGGGAAGGTTTATTGTTAAACTTAATTAGATGTGGATATGAATGGGTTGACACACAAGGATGAATCCAGCACAGCATACGAAGGGCACAGTGATGCCAGACTGGATCATCTACCCTGGAAACACCTGTGAAATGGGACTGGATGGTCTTGTGGCTTAGATGCTGGCCTAGATCTTAGGAGATGTGCATATAGTTCTCGGCTCTACTCACGCTTAATTTATGGCAGGTCTTGCCTCTTCTGTCAGTGGCATTTAGTAAGGCAAGCAATTCTTCACTTGCAGGCAAGGCAAGACCTCACACGTACCAGGTGTGTGAGGTCACACCGTATGAAGGATGCCATTTTGTAGAACAAAATGTCGTCCTCCATGTGCCATGACCTCTCACATACAATGCATGCAAGATAACGCTGTGTGGAGGACACCACTTTGTTCTAGGAACGGGATTATCTTTGTTGCTTGAGGCCCTGCTCCTCTTTCTTTACAAAGGAAGCACTGGCTCTAGTATAAACTTCCTGTTTAACCTTTATCACTTAATTTCTCTGTGCCTTGATTTCCCCATCTGAAAAAATAAACTCCTGACTTCACAGGGGTAGTGAGGATAAATTCCCTCACTGAGATTTTCAAAGCAGTGTAGCAGATTTAGTCATGTATCTTCCATTAACTTCAAGGTGTGGCTGTATGAAGGTGTTTGACATATTCTCTCTATCCCTTCTTACTGCTAATTCATAAAACTGGTTGAGAATTTTCCTTCAAAAATGCAACATCAAAATTCAAATTTTCTGATTTTTTTTCAAGCTTCTGTCAGAAACGTCAAAACAAAACATTTTATTTGGGTAGGGTCGACCCCATGCTAAACATTTCAGTTTGTGGAACCAAATCAAAGTATTTTTGCATCCGGTTAGTTTGTTCCTGCTGTGCTTCATAGGAGTTGTAATTTGGGTGCCTCACGCTCTAATTCTCCTTCATGGGCTGAGGTTCCTGGGAGGACTACATCTCCGATATAGCCTACCTAATAGTTGACATGATTCTGTGCAGCATAGCAATCATGTGAACACAGTCCACCATGGGGGATGTAGTCAGGCCGAGGAGCCCAGCCCATAGAAGGGAATGGAGACACGAGTCTCCTGAGCTATGGTTCCCAGGAGGCCCCACAGCACTTCATGGGACAAGGATTAAAGGATTAAAGTCAAGCACAGCCAAAACGCAACGTTTCCGTTTGGGAATAGGGAGCGATGAGTACTTCCCCAGGTGAGAGACCCAGTATCCAGTCCCCTTGCTTCAACTTTTTAAACTGATTTCTCCAGAGTCACTCAACAGCAGAGATTGAGCAAGCCCGCTGTCAGAAAATGATAGTCCACGGACTAAGGCACTCACCTGAAAGGTGTCAGAGCCTAGGTCAGATCCCATCTGCTCCACAGGGAATGCGGGGGGATGGAATTGAATCTGGATCTCCCCCATCCCAGCTGAGTACCAGAACCCCTGGGCTAATGTTATAAAGGAGCATCTCCTCCACCGACACTGTTTTGTGTACGCTCGTCTGTAGGGGCCCAATCCCATAGGTGAAGTCTGAACGCACTTACAGAATCAGGTCCTGCAAGAGAGTTAGGCAGAGAAATTCCTTTCTTTGGACCCTGTCCATCATGGGGGCAGAGGATCACACTGGGGTTTAGGCATGCCTGGCACGGGGCTGCAATGCACATGCTCAGAGGTAGAAACATAGGCACCCAGGGAACTTTTGCTGCAAAAGTGTTGGCACCGAGTGAGTTTAGGCAGCCGAGCGGGAGCACTGTGAATCCCATCAGGGCGCGATTCTGGGATTTAAGTGCCTAAAGTGGCAGTTAGACAACTTAATCCTTTTGTGAATCTATTCTGAAATGACTTGGCTTAAGGAGGTTCCAGTACTGAGGGGCTTTCCAAATGGCCCTTGTTAGTTTAGCCGTGAGGGGGAAGAGTAAGAGACAAAATTCAGATGCGTGAGCCGATCATTGAATTGTGTTATGTGGAAAGAAAATATCTTAGCACCCTAGGGACTTTTGACACTGAACTGGCCTTGAACAAGGGAGAAAAATTTTATTCGACAGAAAAAGACAAGCTAGGAAACACTACACAGTGAGAATCTAAATATAAGACATACTTGTTTAGCCACAAAAAAGATCTTATCAGCATGTTGGCACAAAGACAGTCTGATAGCTGAGCAGAGAGCAACAAATGCCTCCAACCCCCAAACTATTGAAGGAGCTACATTGCTGGACTCGTTATGTCATCTCTGCCAACGGGAACTTGAATCAGTCGGACATCTCATTTCTATCTCTTCTGCATTTGGCAAGCCAGGCTGCCCTGGCTAACGAGCATATGAGTTAAGACTCTATTACAACATTTTGAAAAGGGGACGGAGCTTGATCTTGAACCCCACGGTCAAGGACACTGCAATGGCCTAAGGAATTTCCTTTCCTTGTAAATGCCCCTGAAAATGATACAACTGCTGTGTTGATACAGCCAGTACAGATGGAACTGAACGCATGGAATTACTGGGACTGGTCCAAACACCACTGAAGCTGCTGAATCAGACCCTATGTTTTACAATATGAAACTGCAACACCATTCTGGTAATTGCTGTGCTGACTTCACTTTATTCTACAGTGGCTAAAGCAAATCCTCCCAATGTTTTACTACAGGGAAAATCCCACCCCTCTTCCATGATTGTGGGGTTGTAGTTTATACTTGGTGCCCAATGAAAACAAGATTTGGGAACTTGTTTACTGTGTGTGGACCCCTTGTGTGGTGCAGGGAGGTGGGGTGGGATTTAGATGACAGTGAGATTTTCAAAGGGCTCACAGGAGTTAAGTACCCAAATCACTGTTAAATTTGGGTTCCTAACTGCCTTAGGCTCCTTTGACCCTTTTACACACCTTCATGGACTGCAGTTGTTCCTTCTACTTCAGTCCTCCAGATGCCATAGCCCATGATCCATCCAGCTGAGCACCAGTCCATCAGCAGGCAATCCAAGGTGCCAGACTTCGTCATCAACAGCTAATTGATTCTTCCACCATTTTTTTCCAATTCACTTGCTTTAATGCCAACATTCAGATTTACATGCCTGCCCTAACTCACCATCTACTCTGATTCCTTCCTCCTCATTCGTACCTCTGAAGCCTTGTCTTCATTAGAAAAATAAAAATTTGTTCTTACCATGTTTTATCTAACACCAGGTAACTAGCCTAATGCTGTCCCCTAGTCTTTACTGTGACCAGCTAACGTGTAAAAACAACTGCCTCATCTTCACTAGGATTTTGCTACGTGTTAGTTACCATGTGTCAGCTGACCAGCATACACTCTTTTCCTCAGTATGGATGTACTACTGACCTTTCCTCTTTCCCTTGGCTTTCCCATTCTTATCCTCAACTCCTACACAAAGGGGGATATAATAGAGGTATATAAAATCATGAGTGGTGTGGAGAAAGTGAATAAGGAAAAGTTATTTACTTGTTCCCATAATATAAGAACTGGGGGTCACCAAATTAAATTAATGGGCAGCAGGTTTAAAACAAATAAAAGGAAGTTCTTCTTCACACAGCACACAGTCAACCCATGGAACTCCTTGCCTGAGAAGGCTGTGAAGACTAGGCCTATAACAGGGTTTAAAAGAACTAGATAAATTCATGGAGGTTAAGTCCATTCATGGCTATTAGCCAGGATGGGTAAGGAATGGTGTCCCTAGCCTCTGTTTGTCAGAGGGAGGAGATGGATGGCAGGAGAGAGATCACTTGATCATTACCTGTTAGGTTCACTCCCTCTGGGGTTCCTGGCATTAGCCACTGTCAGTAGACAGGATACTGGGCTGGATGGACCTTTGGTCTAACCCAGTATAGCCATTCTTATGTTCTTATGAGTAAGGAGGTGTATAGATCCCTTTACTTCCTAGTATGGTCTATTTGCATTTGGGTACAACCATAGCAGGGTCATCACTAAACCTCCCAGGCAGATGAGTGTGGAATGGGCAGGGATGGGGGAAGGACTGGAGCCTTGATTCGGCTTCTGCAGTGCACCAGCCAGCTCAGAAGATGAGTTAATCTGTGCCAGGCATAGGGTTTTTTTGAGTAAAGCAAAACTTTGCCGTTGAAGAGTAAATTTGCCAAAAAATGCAATTTTGGGCAACAAACTATTTACACATTAGGGTTGAATCTGGCAAATAATTTCAGCCAAATAAAAAACAACAGCAACAAAATCAAATGAAAAGAGTCAAAATGGTTTGTTTTGATGGTTTTTTCCCCCTAAAAGAACCATTGTGACCAAGTGCCTGGATGGCCACATTGAGGATACTCAGGGCCGACTGCAAGGAATAAGGTAGACAATCCCCAAAACAGGTTATTCTATAATTAGATTCACCAAGCCAGTAACGAAACAGCTTCTGCAATGCCACACTGGTTACCACAAAGCCAAAAACATTCCCCTTTAAACATCCCAACGCTTGACCCCCATCTAGATATCCAAGTCTCATACAGTGAGTGGTTACTGCAAACCAGATTCACCATATGTTAGGTCAACCAGTCCCAAAGGACTGGACACTCATCCCCAGGTCAATATAAGTTTCAGATCTTACCCAATAATTACACAGATGCCAATCCTTTAGTAACTAAAACTAACAGTTTTAATAATAAAAGGGAAAAAAGGAAGAGAATTGCAGTGGTTAAGAGATCAATATACATATAGATATGTGAAAAGTCCTTAGGTCAGTTTCATAGCAGAGATGGTCAGGCGGCTGATTTATAAAAGTCTGTCCAATAAGCTGTCCAGGTGTAGAATTTGTTCAAATTCTTCCATGAGATTTCCAGAGTAAACTTCATGACCTCAGGATTGTGGTTTAGACCTTCCCTGTCAAAGTTGAAGTAGACCTGACATAAAAAGGATCAGACCAGGGGCTTTTTCTTTATAGTCTTCTAGCAAGTTGATAAGCCTCTTGACAGCAATTGTCACAGTAGGACCTTCCCCAGATGCAGAACAGGCAGTGTAGATTGTTGCTTTGAAGCTAATCTTCTATTTCCTATGCATACACAGATAACCTAGCTGCATCCATTCACATAAGGCAATTCGCCATTCAAACTATCAAGGTCGTTCATTATAGCACAGATAATTAAGCTGAAGACAATGTAAATAATATTATTAGTTCCTGTAGTATCTTATATCTTTGATCTTTGAGTGAATAGAATCCAGTAATGAAGCATTATCAGACAGGAACAGGATTTTAGCACTGCAGACTAATTAGATCATATTGTTAAACGTCTAACCAGATACATGTAAACACAGACAAATACACTTAGCCTCTACCCTTGATCTCTATTACTACAAATAAATAGGTTAATTATTGCTGGTCTAGTACGTTTCTTTGAAATGTACTAGATTACTTGATTTACTAAAAACAACGAAGAGTCCTTGTGGCACCTTAGAGACTAACAAATTTATTTGGGCATAAGCTTTCGTCAGATGCATGGAGTGGAAAATACAGGAGCAGGTATAAATACATGAAAGGATGGAAGTTGCCTTACCAAGTGTGAGGTCAGTCTAATGAGACAATTCAATTAACAGCAGGATACCAAGTAAGGAAAAATAACTTTTGAAGTGGTAATGAGAGTGGCCCATTTCAGACAGTTCACAATAAGGTGTGAGTAACAGTAGGGGGAAATTAGTATTGGGGAAATTAGGTTTAGGTTTTGTAATGACCCAACTCCCAGTCTTTATTCAGGCCTAATCTGATGGTGTCCAATTTGCAAATTAATTCCAGTTCTTCAGCTTCATGTTGGAGTCTGGTTTTGAAGTTTTTGTTGTTGAAGAATTGCCACTTTTAGGCCTGTTATTGAGTGACCAGAGAGATTGAAGTGTTCTACTGGTTTTTGAATGTTATGATTCCTGATGTCAGATTTGTATCCATTTATTCTTTTGCGTAGAGACTGTCCAGTTTGGCCAATGTACATGGCAGGGGGCATTGCTGGCACATGATGGCATATATTACATTGGTAGATGTGCAGGTGAACGAGTGGCTGTTGTGGTTAGGTCCTATGATGGTGTCCCTTGAATAGATATTTGGACAGAGTTGGCACCGGGGTTTGTTTCAGGGTTTGGTTCCTGGGTTGGTGTTTTTGTTGTGTGGTGTTTAGTTGCTGGTGAGTATTTGCTTCAGGTTGACAGAGCCAGAAGGGTACCCAGAAGTCACCTACTACAAGACAGGCCCAACAAAGAAAGTAACAGAATGCCACTAGCCATCACCTTTAGCCCCCCACTAAAACCTCTCCAGTGCATCATCAAGGATCTACAACGATCCTGAAGGACGATCCCTCACTCTCACAGACCACCCCCCAACCTGAAGCAAATACTCACCAGCAACTACACACCACACAACAAAAACACCAACTGTTGTTCTTCTGGGGAAGTTGAGCTCATTGCTGCCCCTTGTTCAGGGTTGATGGCAAAGCCACAATTTGCACCAGATTAAAGTTCTACTCTGCATGGATATGGATGACAGAACCTGAACCACTGATTCCAATGGGACCAGCTACTCCCCTGAGGAAGTGCTCTCCCACCTGAATAAGGGTACTATAATAGGTCCCTTGGGACAGATTGTGATCACCTAACTCATGCTGAGTGGCACCTTATTCATATGATAGTCCCATTGGTTTAAATGGAATAAGGAGCTACTAACTAGTGTGATTAGGATCAGGATGACCCTTTGTTCTTAATAGGATGATCAGATAGCACGTGTGAAAAATCGGGACAGGGAGCTGGGAGTAATAGGGGCCTATATAAGAAAAAGCCCCAAATATCGGGACTGTCCCTATAAAATCGGGACATCTGGTCACCCTAGTTCTTAGGCATGGTCCACATCTAAAACTTAGGTCAACCTAACTATATCACAGAGGTAGAAGCCTGAGAGAAGGAGTTAAATTGACCTAAGCCCTTGTACAGACACCACTAGATTGACAGAAAAACTATTACATCAACCTCTGTACTGCCTCTGAAGGAAGTGGATTGACTACAGCAGTGGGGATAAACCCTTCCATCACTGTAGCAAGTATCTACACTACAGTGGGGCAGCACTGTAGCTGTACTGCTGTTCCATCTGTAGTGTAGACATAACCTCAGTTTCATTGGGAGGTTGGCCATGGATTATAGGATTGGGTGCAAATTGCTTGGCATGATGTATTATACTGCTGGAAAATGCCAAATATCTTAGCCCTGGGGAACACGGCAAGTTACAATTAAGGCTTTATCTTGCATTATGTTTTTAAAACCTTTAAAGGAAACCCCTCTCAAAAACCCCTCCTGTATAATTTCGTGACAAAATTCAGGTTTTATGCCTAAATAGCAAAATGCATTAATATAAATTCCAAACTTCTGCTGTATGGTGCACAGAGAGACAGTTTAATTTATCACATTAATAATGCAATTAAAACGGGGGGAGGGAAGGGATGGTTTAATTGAAAAAAGACAGTGTTTATTTGTTCACACAGGTATTTTACATCCTTGTAAATTTGTCAAATGAAGACAACGTTTGCAGTGCTATAATTGGAGGAGCTAATTAATTCTTTTTTTAACTACTTGCAAATATATAAAAGTTGTTTGTTTATTCATGCCTTGAAATTAAGCAATTTCCTTCTTTGCGCAAGGTAAGAAGTGCAACAAAGTTAACTCTTGTCAAAATTTGTATGGGGGAATCATACATCTGCTGCTATAATTGTGCCATAAAGTAACATTTTTTTATTATAATTCTCAAAGAAAATCTTATCTGCAAACCATATGTTTCATGATGACTTTATGCAAATTGTTATTTTTATCTGACAATATTTAGAGAGACACTTTTTTCCTCGATGGAAAAAACACAAAACGGTGCACTTATTCTGCTCATCAATTTCATCTTACATATTAAAAAGCTTTATTGACTGATAATAGGCTGCGTGAACTTTAGTGAGATGAGGATGACCTTTCAGCTTCATTATTGTTCAATTTATTTTACTTAGCTTCCCTATTACTATTCTCCATATACTAATCACTCTGACATTACCTTACAATCTTGGTCTTTAATTATTTTCAGATGTACATCAAAAGAAAAATCACTAATGAAATGAAATTAGCAACTTTTTAAAAAATCTTCGCTGGCGATGTTAAAACATTGTTAAGGGGCTTGGTGATGAAAGGTTCTGAGCGAGTTACTCAACAGTGTGGAGAATCCCCTATATGGCCCCAATCGTGTAAAACCACATGTACACAAGTAACTTGAAGCATCTGAGTGCAACTCAGTGGGACTAGTCGTCTGTGCAAAGGGACTTACATGAGTAAATGTTTCCAGGATCAGGGCTTAATACAGCACTAATTGGGAAAGCCCTTACTCAGCTACGAAGGGAAGTAATGTTTCCTAAACTCTGCTACTTGGCCCTGCTAACATTGTGACTGACTGTAATGGGGAAAGTAGGAGGAGCCCTGGTAAAGCTTGATACATAAATTGACTAATCAGTTGAAACAGCAATAGCAAATCCTGTTCCACTTCTCTTTCTCCCTTTCCTTAATCCTTGAATGGATAAAGAGGGGAACAGGGAGTAGAAGTAAGGAAGTGGTTTTACCTTTAAATGCAGCATCGGTGAGACTGATAATAGAATATTGTGTCCAGTTCTGGTGTTCAACAAGGATGTGCAAAAATTGGAGAGGGTGCAGAAAAGAACCACACAAATGATTCAATAAGGCTGTGTCTACACTACAATCTTAAATCAAGGTATGTTAGGTTGACTTACAGCCACTGCATTAATTACTGCGTTGACTGATGTCCATGCAATTCTACTTCTGTTGGTGAAGTGTGCCCCCACCAGGAGCACTTCCACCGACTGAAGAGAGGCAGTATGGGGGCCTGAGAGCCAGGGGTCTCAGCTCCATGCAGCTCCCCACCAGGAGTCCAGCTTCTCGCCTCTCTTTTCCCAGCCGGGTCAGGAGGCAGCCGCTCAGGGCTTCTCTCCCCTGTGCTGCCAGCTGGGAGGGGTGGGGGGAGCCACCTGGAACTTCTCACCTCTGGCAGGAGATTCGCACATGGAGTCCAGTCGGCTGTTGTGCTCCTGGCAGGGAGCGGGGAGCCGGGACCCCGTGGGGCAGCAAGGCTCCCAACATGGAATGGGGAACCCAGTTGGCAGCCCAAGCCAGGGCTCTGGGTGGCAGCCCGGCTTGGAGCGGAGACCTGGCAGCAGCCCAGCTGGGGAGCCGGCTTTCTTGTCAATTTCATGAATGACAGCCAACAGCCGATGTAAAGAACACTCTAACCAACTATGCCTCTCGTTGAGGTGGTTTTCTTATGTTGGCATAGCAGGGGAGTTACATTGGCAGGAGGAGTATTTCAGTGTGTACACCTCCACTGTTTTGTTGACAAAAGCTGACTTTTGTCAACAAAACTGTGTAGTCTAGACAAAGCCTAAGAGGCTTAAAGAATTCAATCTCTGGTTATCAGAAAGAAAATCAAGAAGTGGCTTTATTTGTGTATAAGTACCTTTATAGAAGAGCTGGTCAGGAACTGAAGTGTCTCTTCTGTAGAAAATTTCAACATTTTTTAGAAAAAAAAAATAAATTGGACCAAAAGCTGAAATTTTTGAAATTTCCTACAAAATAAAAATAAAATGATTTGTGACCATCAGAATGTTTCATTTCTACTTTGTTTACATTCATTTTGTTTCAACTTTTATATATTATGTAAAAAAGTTTAAATGAAATTAATCAAATTGATAAAAGTCAAAATGTTTTGTTTCAACTTCAAGAAAACTGCATTTTTGAGAGAAAATTGTTCCATTGACATTTTTTTGACCATCTTTGCTTAGTAGAGAGAAATTACCAAATACTCTTTAATCTGGTAGAGAAAGGCCTAACAAGAATGAATGGCTGGAAGCTGAAGCCAAAGGGTGATTAACTATTGGAACAAACTTCCTGGGAAGTGGTAGATTCTCCATCTCTTGATTGCTTCAAATCAAGACCGAATGCCTTTCTGGAAGATATCTTTTATCCAAACACAAGTTACGCTTCAGTCAAACACAAGTGATTGGGCTCGGTACAGGGGTTACCACATAAAATTTAATGGCCTAAGATATTGGGAGGTCAAATTAGATGGTTTAATCATAGAACCATAAAATGCAGGCTGGAAGGGACCTTGAAAGGTCATCTAGTCCATCCCACAACACTGAGGCAGGACCAAGCAAATCTAGACCATCCTGACAGGTGTTTGTCTAATCCAGGGGTTCCCAAACTTGGTTTGCGGCTTGTTCAGGGTAAGCCTCTGGCAGGCCACAAAATGCTTTCTTTACATGAGTGTCCACAGGTACAGCTGCTCGCAGCTCCCAATGGCCGAGGTTCACCATTCCTGGACAATAGGAGATGTGGGAAGCGGTGTCCTTGCCCATGCCGCTTCCCGCAGCTCCCATTTGCCAGGAATGGCGAACCACGGCCACTGGGAGCTGCGAGCAGCCGTACCTGTGAACACTCAGGTAAACAAAGCATTTCACGACCCACCAGGGGCTTACCCTGAACAAGCCGCGAACCAAGTTTGGGAACCCCTGGATTAGACAAATATCTAATCTGTTCTTAAAAACCTCCACTGACAGGGATTTCCTAATATCTAACTACATCTCCATTGCTACAGATTAAGTTGATTACTTCTCATCCTACCTTCAGCAGACATGGAGAACAACTGATCACCAACCTCTTTATAACAGCCCATCAATATTTAAAGTCTATTAATCTGGTCCCCCTTCAGTCTTGTTTTCTTAAGACTAAACATACCCAGTTTTTATAACTTTTACTTACAGGTCAGGTTTTCTAAACTTCTGATCATTTTTGTACCTCTCCTCTGGACTTTCTCCAATTTATCCACATCTTTCTTAAAGTGTGGCACACAGAACTGGACACAGTACTCCAGCTGAGGTCTCAGTTACCTCCCATGTCTTATGATATGATGTGATACTCCTGTTAATATACCTCAAAATGATATGTCGATTGTGCAATGGCATCACATTGTTGGCTCATACTCAATATGTGATCCACTATAACCCTCAGAACCTTTTCAGCAGCACGACCACTGAGCCAGTTATTCCCAATTTTGTATTTGTGCATTTGATTTTTCCTTCCTAAGTGTAGTGCTTTGCACTTGTATTTGTTACGGAATTTCATCTTATTTATTTCAGAACAGTTCTCTAATGTAGCAAGGTCATTTTGAATTCTAATCCTGGTACTGTAAATAGTTTCTTCTGGCCCTAAACTGTGTGAATTTGAATCAATGAAACAATTCTAATCTTGTTGCATTGTGAGTGCAGCTGACCTCTCTTGTTCTCCGACAATCCTTTCCTATTATTTATTTATTTATTATAAGGATTATTAGCCACCTATTATCATTGACTTTAGTGAGCTACGGATCAGGCCCTTCATTGACTGTTGTTGTGGTTATTTATTTGTATTATGGGAGTACCTGGAGGACCCAACCAAGATTGGTGCCCAATTGTGCCTGGTGCTGTACAAGCACCTATGAATTGATAGTCTGTGTCTTGAAGAGCTTACAGTCTAAACAGACAGACAAAGGATGAGAAGAAAAGTAAAGTCAACTTTTGCAATGTTGCCAAGTGTGTTGGTGGAAGGGCCTAGCCTAGATTCCAGATCTGCGACCTCATCATCCAATTTCATATTAATTAGACTATGCTGCCTCTATCAAATTATATTACTTCTGCTGTGTTATAGCATTATTACCACAAAATATACCTCCCTGTTTTCCTCATCAGTTTTATGCTGAGACAACCAAAACAGTTCAGCATTAAAGGTTCGTTTGGGCAAACATCTCACTAAGGCAGGCTCTGAATTTGGCTCCAGATCTTAAAACATATGGACCTCCCTGAACGGTTTAAATCTGCAAACTCGATGGGAAATCTCACAGGAACAGGCTTTGTTTGCAAGATGCCTCATTCCCATTCGTAATTAGGAATGCAGCAAGAAAAGCTTTTCTCCAGGCATTTTCCCCACTCGGATTCCTGTCCCAGCTGGGAACTGAACATCTCAACCCATTTTTCTCCTTGAACATTACACAACTTCAAAAAAGAGTCAGTTCATGTTCAGTCCTAAAAACAGGGAACGATTCAGTGATATTCCAATTTGATCTGAACTGTTTCGCCCAGGTGGGAATTAGGCAATTGCCAAGGAAAATACACGGGCAATGATATGATCGCATAAATGAAAGGATGCCACAAGTGAATGCATTTTCAAATGATTCCTGTAGTGAAAATGTTTGCAAACAGACAAGTGGCAATTGGTTTACGACGTCTCTGTTGGGAAAGGCTGTGCAATTACAATCAGCATCTCTGCCCCTTATTATTGTTCTAACTTTGGTTGGAAGATAGACTGCAAATGCTTTTTTAATGGGTTTGGATGTGTATTATCCCTTTGTTATCGGACCATAACAGCAACAAGAACAACATTCTCACTTAACTCAATCTGCCAAAGTGTCCTTTGCACCAGATGGTTTTGGCTTCATTGAGCTAAATTTAAATCATAAAATGATTGCACTGTATTCCCCATTATTGTCTCTACAGAATTGGCAGCTACAAGTTGGTTTCCGTCACTCCGTTTCGGTCCAAGGCAAAAACTCAGTCAACGGGGAATGATTTAAGTTCATGATGTTATTTACTTTGTTGGCACATTTTATTCCAGATTGAAAAATCACATTCATATTCCTAAAAAAACTTGTTCAGGCCTCCTACAGGGCATGATTGATGATTATTGGTTTTACTGGGCACAGAAGCCCTGGTATTGTCAAGACATGGGGTCAATAAAAAAATTGTAGAGAGCCTTTTTTTTAGTTTGTTCTTGCATGCCTTAATCTTTCCCAGAGCGATGTCACCTGAGGAAATAATTCAACTGAGCAACCGATTAAGGTGTTTAGGAAGACGATGAGTGTAATGAAATTCCAGGCATTTGACAAATTTGAGCGGAACATCAATAATGAGCAAATGCAATTGCAGTGCACAATGTAATATTCTAAATACTATAATGAGGCCCCCTGTTAATAGAAACTATTGGAAAATATTAAAGGCACCTCATCATCATAAAAGTGAGTGATTTCAAGTCATTTTCATCTGTTTGCTGTGCCATGTTAATTACTCTTTTTCACAAAAATTATCATAGGAAATAGGTTTAAAAAGAATACAGGCCCTACAATCTTATTTTCATCCTTCTTTTCTTTTCATTTAGTCCTTCATTATGTCTAAATGAAATATTTCATAGCTGTTCATTTTTAGCACTATTTTAGGAAGATTGAGCAACAAAGCATTAAAAATCCCCAGCCCATGTGAGGTGTCATTAATTCAGAAATCAATTACAGGGTTGCCAAGGATGAAACTGTGGCAACGTGTGCATACAGTTGTGTAGCCCTATTTATTTCCACCAGTGCAAAGATTTAAAGGAACAGCAGATTCAGTGGAACAATATTTTACCTGCCTGTTAATACTTACTATTAGATCTGGATTTTCATGGGAAATTCTGCAATTGTGATTGTTCCCATTCCAAAATGGAGCAAAACCAACAAAATAAACATAACAATGTTCTGCAAAACAACATTTTTTGGGGAAAAAAAAAGCTTCAGGTCAAATGAACCATTTCATTTCAAGAAAAACAAAATGTTTTATTCCAGTTTTGACTTTTTTAAATTTTATAATATAAATTAAAAAAGCATTGAAATGAAAAGTCATTCTGAAATGGAAAATCAAAATGCTCCATTCTGAAACAGTCAAAAAGGAACATTTTGACCTTATCAAAAGGATTCATTCCAATTTTTAAACAACATTTCATCAAAATCAACACATTTCCATGGAATGTTTTACTTCTGAGAAAACTGGCAATTTCTGATAGAAAACGTTCAACCAAGTCAACTTATTACTCATAATGGATGAAATTCTGTTACAGTATTTCAAACCCCAAACACTCAAAAATCATGAGTTAGGTCCCTACAATCATGAGCTTTTTTAAAAAATAAAACAAGTCAGATTTGGGTTCTTTATATTTGACTTCCTGTTTCCTCACATTTTTCAAGTTTTTTTCCACCATCATATAGACTAGGAAAGCTGATTCTTACCCAAACACATCATTCCATGTGCCGGTGCTTGAAGAAAAAACAACAAATACCATGAGTCTCACAATAAAATCAAGAGATGTAACAATACTGCAATTCAGGTCAGCTAATGAAATTGAGTGTTATGCAGAGGTCTGGAACAAGGCCAAACCACCACTTAAGTCCTGTTTTGGGTAACTCATATGAAGTGGGGTTTAGCCCACGAAAGCTTATGCCCAAATAAATTTGTTAGTCTCTAAGGTGCCACAAGGACTCCTCGTTGTTTTTGATGCTACAGACTAACACGGCTACCACTCTGAAACCTGTCATCAGGGCCGGCTCTAGGATTTTTGCCGCCCAAAGCAAAAACAATTTTGGCCGCCCCCCCGTCCGTTTTTTAATTACCCCACCCCCGGCCCCGCCTCAATTCTGCCCCTTCCCCAAATCCCCAGCCCTGCCTCCTCCCCCCAGGCTCTCAAGCCTAGGAGGGAAGGGGAGAAGCGGCGCCCGCGCCGCGGCCACTCAGAGTCTCCCCCTCCCTCCCAGGATTCAGGGTAGCAGCCGTGTTACTCTGTATCCTCAAAAAGAACAGGAGTACTTGTGGCACCTTAGAGACTAACAAATTTATTAGAGCATAAGCTTTCGCGGGCTACAACCCACTTCTTCGGAGGATTGAGAGGCTGGGAGGGAGGGAGAGACTCCGAGTGGCCGCGGCGCGGGCGCTGCTTCTCCCCCTCCCTCCTAGGCTCTAGCCCAGGAGGGAGGGGGAGCAGCGACACGCAAAACGGCTGTTTCGCGCACCGCGGCTGCTCGGGATCTCTCCCTCCCAGGTTTAAGAGCCTGGGAGGGAGGGGGAGACCCTGAGTGGCCGCGGCGCGCAAATCAGCTGTTTCGCACGCCCTGGCGAGCTAGGGCGGCCGGGGCACATTTTTAGGGGCGGCATTCTGGCGCCTGGCTGTCCTGGAGCAGGGAACTGAATCCAGTTTTGTCAAGTCCTAGGCCAGTGCCTCACTACTAGGCCACCCTGCCTTTTTGAAATACACAGCCATCTAGATCTCTTTAAAAAGGGGTGTTGGTTTCAAACAAGAAATGACATTTTTCACTCTTCCATTCAGACAATCTCTTCAGTTCTCCTTTCCAAAATAGCAGGGAACAGAGGACAGGTAAACAGAGGGTGTTTGTCTGGGAGTTTGCTTCGGAGTAGTTCCCACAGAGGTGTTTTT
The DNA here is from genome assembly GCF_013100865.1 of Trachemys scripta elegans. NCBI lineage: Eukaryota > Metazoa > Chordata > Testudines > Emydidae > Trachemys > Trachemys scripta. Next base: position 128,175,170 of record NC_048302.1, read on the forward strand.
TTTTTTTTTTCTTTTTGGCCTTTCAGGCTTCTGTGAGCAGTAAATACAATATCTGAAGAGGCTCTTAGAAGGAAGACATTATGGATAGTGAGCGATCAGCTGTTGCGACCTGCAGAGGATGTGCCGTGCTTGTCTTTCTCCCAGAGGATAGAAGCGACTTCATCTACACGAAGTGCAAGCTAGTCTGCATATTGAAAGAGAAGGTTAAAAGACTAGAGATCCAAGTATCAACCCTGCGTTGTATCAGAGAAGGATTGCTAGGAAGAGATGGAATCCACCTAACGAAGAGAGGGAAGAGCATTTTCGCAGGCAGGCTTGCTAACCTAGTGAGGAGGGCTTTAAACTAGGTTTACCAGGGGATGGTGACCTAAGCCTGGAGGTAAGTGGGGAAGTGGGATACCAGGAGAAAACACAAGGAGGAGGGTGCAATAGGGGAGGCCTCCTGATTCATACTGAGAAAGAAGGGCAATCGGCTAGTTATCTTAGGTGCCTGTACACGAATGCAAGAAGCCTGGGAAACAAGCAGGAAGAATTGGAAGTCCTGGCACAGTCAAGGAACTATGATGTGACTGGAATAACAGAGACTTGGTGGGGTAACTCACATGACTGGAGCACTGTCATGGATGGGTATAAACTGTTTAGGAAGGATAGGAGGGGAAGAAAAGGTTGAGGAGTTGCACTGTATGTAAGGGAGAAGTATGATTGCTCAGAGCTCCAGTATGAAACTGGAGAAAAGCCCATTGAGAGTCTTTGGGTTAAGTCTAAAGGCGAGAGCAACAAGGGTGATGTCATGGTGGGTGTCTGCAATAGATCACCAGACCAGGAGGATGAGATAGACAATGCTTTGGACAACTAACAGAAGTTTCCAGATCACTGGTTTTCACGGGGGACTTCAATCACCCTGACATCTGATGGGAGAGCAATACAGCAGTGCACAGACAATCCTGGAAGCTTTTGGAGAGTGTTGGGGACAACTTCCTGGTGCAAGTGCTGGAGAAAGCAACAAGGGGCCATGCTTCTATTGACCTGCTGCTCACAAACAGGGAAGAATTGGTAGGGGAAGTAGAAGTGAGTGGCAACCTGGGCAGCAGTGACCATGAGATGGTCGAGTTAAGGATCCCGACAAAAGAAAGAAAGAGAGCAGCAGAATACGGTCCCTGGACTTCAGAAAAGCAGACTTTGACTCCCTTAGGGAGCTGATGAGCAGGATCCCTTGGGAGGCTAATATGGCGGGGGAAAGGAGTCCAGGAGAGCTGGCTATATTTTAAAGAATCCTTATTGAGGGCACAGGAACAAACCATCCCGATGTGCAGAAAGAATAGCAAATATGGCAGGCGACCAGCTTGGTGTAACAGAGAAATCTTCTGTGAGCTTAAACATAAAAAGGAAGCTTACAAGAAGTGGAAACTTGGACAGATGACTAGGGAGGAGTATAAACATATTGCTCGAGCGTGCATGGGTGTAATCAGGAAAGCCAAAGCACAGCTTTGGAGTTGCGGCTAGCAAGGGATGTGAAGGGTGACAAGAAGGTTTCTACAGACACGTTGCCAGACAGCGCTGCCGATCTGCTCGGCAGGAGCGTGCGGCGGCGTGGCTGCGGGGAAGGAATAGACAGCGGGGGAGGAGCTGGGGGCTAGCCTCCGTGGCCAGGACCTCAGGGACTGGGCAGGATGGTCCCGCGGGCCGGATGTGGCCCGCAGGCCATAGTTTGCCCGCCTCTGCTCTAGGTACTACCATAAAGAAATAATATAACAAATGGGACCAGTTTCCACTTCACAATGGAATGCAAACATGCTTATATTGTTGTTAATATTCTGCACCCTTTAGATCTGAACCAAGCAAGGAAATGTAGGACAAATAACCACCAATCTAAGCAAGAAATTACCCACAATCCCCTTTCTCTGCTATTAGCCCACTGCCTGTTTGAGTTAGAATTCTTATTTTTACAACCATGCCATAAAAATCAAGGTTCCAGTATCTAACTAAAGAGTTAAAATTTAACATTCTCTAGTCTGTGCCTTTAAATCAACATTTCTTATGATCACTGTAAGTCTAATGTGAAAACTGATTTAGCTCTTGATAGCTAAGTAACAAACACACAAGGTATGGAAGACAAATATAATGAGAGAGGGAAGGAAAATGAAAGCACTGAGAAGCAAGCCTTTCTCGTTATCAAAACGGCATCACATTCCTGTTCATTCCCTAGTTAATAACTCGCATGTCCTCCTGTCATGGCATGGGGCCATATGTTTAACAATTACATTGGTGCAGCTTCTGTACAATTTTTATTGCCCTTATGTCACTCCTAGGCTGTCTTTTGCATAAAATTAGTCAAAAATCTGTGGAAAAGGAAATTATGCTTTTAATTGCTAATTCCAGCTCTGTGATCAATATTCCAAATATGTGGGGCTATAATATCAAGAGCCATCATAGGAATAACATTTATATTCAGCCGTTCGTCTGACAGATTTTTTGCCTCAGCACATAGCCCAATAAGAAAAAGAAGACAAACAGTGAAAAAAATCTCATTCTGGCAACACACAGTGTGATCAGGAGAACAATGTAGAAATCAAAGATGTTCCCGAGGGATATATATGCTAGAGTCAGTTCAAAACCCTTTAAACCAACCTTTCAAAAGAACATGATGCTCTTACTCATTCTGTTTTGCAGCCATGTTCTGACTGGTGCTTGAACAAATTTTTAAGAAAATGGTAAAGGAGATTGCTTTAAAAAAAAAAAAGAAAGAAAAAAAAGTTGTTTGCTAGACACACAAAGGGCTGGTCCACACTAACGCCCCAGTTTGAACTAAGATACGCAACTTCAGCTACGTGAATAACGTAGCTGAAGTCGAAGTATCTTAGTTCGAACTACAAGGTACTTACCGCGGGTCCACATGCGGCAGGCAGGCTCCCCCGTCGACTCCGCATACTCCTCTCGCGGAGCAGGAGTACCGGTGTCGACGACGAGCACTTCCGGGATCAATTTATTGCGTCTAGACAAGACGCGATAAATCGATCCCAGAAGATCGATTGCTTACCGCTGAACCCGGAGATAAGTATAGACGTACCCAAACTGACTAAGCTTAAACTGAGGTTGAAGAAGTGGGCTGTAGCCCACGAAAGCTTATGCTCTAATACATTTGTTAGTCTCTAAGGTGCCACAAGTACTCCTGTTCTTTTTGCGGATACAGACTACACGGCTGCTACTCTGAAACAGAAACCTTGGAGCAAGAAGACAAATGTAATAATAATAAGGTTCATGCTTATGCCTGTCATGGCACCCTGCTGGATAGAATCAGAACTGGGTGTCACTGGTCCCATATTGCTAACAACTCACAGAGATTCATCGTTAACTGAAGTTGTAAGGAACTGTGGTTTTGGAATGGGAGTCTTATTATCTTTTCTGCTGCCAATGACCATGGTGCTCTGGATACCATGGTGATTAATTGATATAAAAACCTCAGTAGAACAGTGTGCAGAAGAACGAATCTTAGCTAGCCTCAGACATGTTAACAATAGTTTGGGGCTTTCTCTCTGAAGATTCTTCTTCTCAACTCAAGCTATTGCAAATACTTCTCCTTGGAAATTAGTGTTATTTGAGGTTTTCATGCCAGGTCCTGGCAATTTGCTTCTTTTTTTTTCTTGTCCTGAGCAATTTCACTGTAAGCAACAAGATTCAAGAAACAACTTTTGTTTTGCATCAGCAGGAAGGGGAAAAGAAGGCCCAGAAATAAAATGCAGTTCTTTGAATAATCTCGGTGTCTATCTGAATAACAGGCAAGACACATTGCCCTGGAATACTTATCTACCTCAGACGGAGATGTCATGCAGGTATTCTTGGATGCAAATGGCAGCAGCCTAAATAAGTCTCCTTTCTTAAAAGCTAATGAGTGTGAAAGACCATAGTGAAGGGGAGCAGAGTTTCCCACATCATTATTAGCTTTCATTCCTAAGAAGCTGACAAAAGAAGATATCAGGCAATCTCAGCATGAAAATAAGAGACTCTTTTTAGTTTGTGTGGAAGTGAGGAAAGTTACCAGGGTGTAGAATGAGAGGGGGAGCTGTAGGAAAAGTCAGCTAGAGGTTTCCCCTGAAAAGGTGGGTAGCAGGGTTAACCTCGTGTAATCCACACTCACACAATGTAGTGCCCTGTTCCACCACTAGTGTCTGTAGAGGTATATGAGTGAGCTAAAGCCATTCTGTAATCATACATGGGTCATCTACCTTGGGAAGTACACGCTTCCCTTTTAGATCCAGAGCTCCTAGGTTCAATCCCCATCAAAGACCTCACCGGGGTGTCCCATGAAACAGTGATGACCCACTCAGGGATTTGATGTAGGTGGACTTCTGCAACTTGTTATTAGCTTCCCCAACCAGGAGTGTGTAAATCACACTTACACAGTATGGTGCTCAGTTGTGACTGATCCAAATAGAGGCTTATGAATCTGCCTGTGGTATGCAGCTAAGAGAATCAAGCTTTTAGCTCAGGGTTAAGTAGAAATTAATGTTTTGAGATCTAGAAGTATTAGGTTCAATTGCACTAACATGGGTGACAGAGCAAGGGCAGAGGAAATGGACTTCGCTAATGCACACCTCTGCCTCCCTAAGTGCAGAGGAGTGCAACTTACTCCTCTGCACTTAGGGCATCTCTGTCTGGCCTCTGGGGCAGTGAGACGCAGTTAGAAGAAGAACTGGAAGAGATGAATGCCAATGTTATGATTGTGATAATTGAACTTATTTTAAACATGATTTAAGAAAGGGGAAGCATGGTTTACTGGTTAGAGCACAGGATGGGGATACAGGACTTCTGGGTTTTATTCCTGGTCCTGTCATTGTCTCATCTGGGGAAGTCACTTTATCTCAGCTTCTCTCTCTGTTAAATGGGGATAATATTAACCTATTGTACTTCACTCGCATGCTGTAAGACTTAAACCATTGATGTTTATAAAGCACTTTGGAGCTCCTTGATTAAATTTATTAGTGCAGAGTATTTTATTATTAATTATTAATGATCATTATTATGCATAATTCAAACCCAGACATGAATCTCAACCTCTTGAACTAGTTTTTGGGTTTCCAGAATTAGCTCATGTTTAAATTTTGTTTCCTCTGTAATTTAAAGCCAGGTGCTTTTGTGAGGGTGATTCAGTTTAACCCACCTTGAAAACACATCCATCACAAACTCCCTGTTTTTTCTTGTTAAGGGGGAAACTTGTGCTCTGGGTAAAACAAAAGTCCAACCTCCAAAAAGAAGTAGACCAAATGGGTGTCAAGTACATGTTATTATACTACTGTCCTGTATTTATTTTTCCATTGGAATTTTTCTCTTCTCCTTATTTCTTGTTTCTTTAGTGGTACATGAACCCAATAATATTTGAGTTTGAGTCAAATTTTCAAACACACACATAAGGTGCATAAGAAGAGGCAGACATTGCTGCTGAGAGGTTTATCGTATTGCCTGAAATTGGTGGAATATTAATAAGTTATGCCTATAACTTATTCATCACTTCTTTTGCTTGTGGAGTATAGAATTAGTCGAAAATTGTACAGGTCAGGATTTGATTTTGAAATTACAGGTTGGTTTGGTGCACATGATCATGTCTCCCTCCACTGGGACCTCCCTTGGTCCCAGTAATGATAACCATCACAATATTTCCTCACACTGAAAGGGATTTTCTTTTAGATCCATTGCTAGAGGCCTCAGATTTTCCAGCTCAGGAAAATTCCAGCTTCCTCACTGACAACTGTAGTGTTTACAAGTGTTGCAAGAGTGCTCGCTACATGAGATATGTGTGTATCTATGGTTAAAGTTAATAGAGAGCCATCTACCGGTCCATAAGAATATGTAATGGTGTCTATAAATTAGGTTCAATAAAGTTGTTATGTCCTTTAAATGATTACCAATGTGCATAATGAGTGTGTGTCCATGGACACAGATGCACACTTTGGCTTTGCCTTGAGTGAAGTTTGACATCTCTACTATTCTAATTAAATACTATTCTGATGCTTGAAGGTTTCTTTGTCACGTGAATGTTCCTGAAACCCAAGAATGTCTGAACCCTGCTGCTGTATATTTGAGTTTGGGTTAATAGTCCAAATTTTCAATTAATTCCCATAACCCCCCTTGCAAGAATAATTTATTCCACCTGTTCTTTCCCTATAATATTAATTTAGGGGTTTTGGCAGCTCTGCAAAACACTTGTCAGTCATAAGCAAGATGGCGGCCAGGAAAAGCAGGAGTCCCTGAAATGTCAATTTTAATTAAAACCTTCACTTTCAAATGCAGCTTTCTGTGTTTACATGATGGGATTTTTTTTTCTGCAACACTGGCCTAGAAAAGTGAATGTGGATCTTTTAAAAGGAAAGACTGTTCCCTTGTGCAATGAGGTGATGTGTTTAATAACCACACAGCACATAATCTCTAAAACGGTGGGGAACAACTTCAGCGTTTGGGAAACTGACCGTTAGTAAAGTTAGGGGAACCAGCTAGCAGGCTTTGATGTCCGTCCTTAGTTACCTGAACTCCAAAGCAAAGACTTCAAAGCCAGTTGCTCTGTCTCTCCTGATTTTAACGCTTCCTGCTCATCATCCAATTTCTGCTCCAGGCTCTCTAACCCCAGATGGCAGTGAAAATTAAACTCTTTGGATAAAATAAGCAGACTTCATGTTCACCATCCTGTGATGAGGATCCCAGGGCACAATACATCCTCAGGTGACACTAAAATGCTTTGGTTAAAAGGAGTTTCAGCAAAAAAACAGGTTTCTATTGTGCATTACACTTATAAGCTAGACAATTTCAGGATGCTTTGTTCATTTCCAAATTGAAATCCCAGTTACATTTAGACTAGGCTTTGGGTTTGCAGCTGAACTAAGTCTAAAATTCAAGTTCTGATTCAAAGGTGCTGAAATCTCACTGATTTCCAAAGATTTCCTCCACAAATATTGGGAGATCAGCTGTTCTTGTATGATATCTGCTATCCCAGGGCAAGCACCCAAAATGGAACCCAAATGTAGGCCCTTTCCTGTTTTACATCTGAGACTAGGAACCAAACTGTAAAGGCAAATTGAATCTGAGATTTTGAAGCCGACCTTTCCCTCCCTCAAAATATTCTAAGGGTATGTCTTCACTACTGGCTGGATCGGCGGACAGTGATCGATTTGATTTGTCGTGTCTAGTCTAGACATGATAAATCAACCCCCGAGCGCTCTCCCGTCAACTCCTGTACTCCAGCTCGGTGAGAGGCACAGGCAGAGTCGACGGGAGAGCAGCAGCAGTCGACTCATCACTGTGAAGACACCACGGTAAGTCGATCTAAGTACGTTGACTTCAGCTACGTTATTCCCGTAGCTGAAGTTGCGTAACTTAGATTGATTGCCTCCACCCACCTCCCAGTGTAGACCAGGCTAAGAGATTCAGCTTTGGGGGTCTTGTTTTGGCCCATCTCTAATATATACAACCAAGAAGAAGGGGTCCAAAGTGCTTTACAAACTATTAGTGGTCACCGTGAGTTTTGCCTGGGCAACGACTGCAGCACTAGGACAGATCTGACTAAATTCATTATTTCACCCACTCCCTAGGTAGAAGGCAGCAGACAGATGAAGGAGCAGCCCACTGTACAGCAATATGGAGATGACAGATTTCGAACAAGAACAGGATAAAACCACACTCTTACAAACAGTGCCACAGGAATTCCTCTGTCTATGGACATTTGACAGGACTGTGGTCTTCAAAAGGTCTCATCTGAAAGATACTCACAGAACTGCATGGGGTTATGAAGGACTGTATCAAATGTGCCAGTCTAGATACTTCAATCCTGTTACTTGGTCCTGTACGCCAACCCATTCCTTTCAGCTGTTTCCAACTTTGCTAGGGAGCTGGGGCAGAAAAACCCTCCTGTCTCATAGTTGGCAATATCTCCCAAATATTATCTACTTTAACTCAGAATATTTTGTGTTTATAAAAGAATCCTCTGAATCTTTAGTGTTCTCTCAAATCAGATTAACCCAGCATAAAGTTTAATAATGAATTCCACTCAGCATGCCAGCAGAACAGAAAAGTTCTTTTGTCTGATCTCAGACAAGTTCTCTAATAGGTAAAAATGAGATCCAGGGGGCAGAATATGCTAATATTATATGAAAGGAATTTATTAGAATTTCTGAAACCTATTTTACTTATCTCATGGGACATTTACTGAAGAGATTCCTGATTCTCAGCACCGTTCAGCGTGTTGAATTAGAAATACATGCTGAGTTGATGAAAACATTTGCAAAACTTTTTTAATTTCACAACATGCCATTCTTCTAAAATTATCACCACTGCTTGGCTTTTCCCTACTCTGAATTTTCATTCACTAGGGGTGATTGAGTCTATTTTTAAATAATCCACAAACAAAACCCCTGTATCCAAAAACCTTAGGGAAGTCCAGCTCCAGCTCTGAATTTTCTGGCTAGCAACTATCACTGTAATGAGTTGAACGGAATTAGAATTCCGTCTAAATACTCTTAAACTTTTAGCTCCAGCTCCAGACTTTTCAGGCCTGTAATATTTAGTAACATACCCCGGAATCTGGTGGTGGGAAGAGAAAGTATAGGATGGATCCTTAGGGAGATCTGCTCTCTGGTTTGTATTGGAGAGGAATGACTGTAGACATTACATACATCTATGCCTGCTGTGTCAGTATAAGTGGGACAGCAGCACTTTGTGATTGATATCATCTGTGATAAATGAAAGGGGGGGAGAGCTCCTGTGTATAGACACCCAGCCAGCCAGTTAGCTATAAAGTCCTCTTGGTGGCTGCTTACTTTACCTGTAAAGGGTTAAAAAGTCCCCCAGGTTTAAAACAAAAAACAAACAAATAAAAAAAAAGGAAGTGAGCACCTGACCAAAAGAGCCAATGGGAAGGCTAGAACATTTTAAAATGGGGGAGGGAAACTTTCCCTTTGTCTCTGTTGTTCTCTCTGGGTTGAAGAGATGGGGGGCAGCTGACATGCTGTGTAAAGTTTGGATCACATCTGAAATTCATAGTCCATACCTAGAAGGATTCACTGGGACAGGGAATGTTTAGAAAGACATGATTAGGATTATTTCTGTTTATTTCTTGGCTTGTGGACTCCTCTGTGCTAACCCCAGATGCTCTTGTTTGCTTGTAACCTTTAAGCTGAACCCCCAAGAAAGCTATTTTGGGTGCTTAATTTTTGGAATTGCTCTTTTAAAATCTAGCAAAAGCCTATGTTCCAAATGTGTTTTCTTTCTGTTTGTTTTTAATAAATTTTACTTTTTTTAAGAACAGGATTGGATTTTTGTGTCCCTAAGAGGTTTGTGCATATGTTGTTTAATTAGCTGGTGGCAACAGCTGATTTCCTGTCTCACACGGAGGTTCTCCATCGGATTGGCATTGCAGCATCTGCCATGGGCCATTTACAATGGATATGGAATCAACATCCTCTTAGTATGACACCCAAGTTCAGGATTTATTCGAGCTCTATCCTTCCCATACTGTTGTACGGCTGCAAAACATGGACTCTACACAGCTCAGAATGGACAAATCTAGAGGCTTTCCACACAAAATGTCAACGTCATATATTGGGCATAAAGTGGAATGACTTCATCTGTAATGCAGATGATTGTGGTTGCTCGGGTCTACATACTACTGGGGCCATTGTCTGCAGGCAGCGCGTTATGTTTTTCGGACATGTCAGAAAGATGCCACAAGACATTCCAGCGAACACCGTTCTCCAAGTGGCTTGTAACATCCGGGATAAAATTCCACCAACTGAGGGGTGGAGGCGGCCCAGAGTCAGACCCCCTATTACATGGGTTCATCAAGTCTGTTCCAATGTTGGGCTCTCAGGCCGTCAAGCCTTTGCAATTGCGCAGGAATGGACCAAATGGCTAATGATAGTCTTTTATGTACTTGAAAACTGTTATCATGTCCCCCCTCAGCCTTTTCTTCTCCAGACTAAACAAACCCAATTGTTTCACTCTTCCCTCATAGGTCATGTTTTCTAGACCTTTCGTCATTTTTGTTGCACTTCCCTGGACTTTCTCCCATAGGCGCTGACTTTTGGTTTTGCTGGTGGGTTTTTTTGAAGAGGTGTGTGTGGGGGCACTGTCAGTTTTGGGGGGAGGCTATTTTCAGCATATTTATACACTTCTTTTGTATTCTAGTTTCTGAATTTGTCTATCATTGGTATCTTTACTATTTTAATAATGATTCAATTGTTACGAACTACATCATTCCATTATCATGAATTACAGTATTAAAATCATTTCAATCCCTTACAAGCTGTCTTTACTAATGTCCCAGTTTAAAGAAATTATGTCTCACGGTAGCTTTCTAGATGAAACTGTCAGCAATATTATTTACATCTAGGTTCTCTGGTATTGTTTTGATGCACCTTGAGGACAGCTACATTATTCAGTTGTGTCTGTCCCTTTGATGACTGGAGAGAATGTTTAAGTCTTCTGAAGCTGGAGAATGAGCATTCCGCAGTTCAGGATGATACAGGCACAGTGAGAAAGATTCTTGTGAATTTGCAGTACTCTGGAAACATAGTGCTTTCAGAATACTGCAAATGACTCCAAGATCTGTTTCTTGATTGATAACAGCTAATTTAGGCACCATCATTTTGTATGTATAGTTGGGATTATATTTTGCCATGTGCATTACTTTGCATTTAACATTGAATTTCATCTGCCATTTTGTTGCCAAGTCACCCAGTTTTGTGAGATCCCTTTGTAACTCTTTGCAGTCTTTTTGAACTTAAATTATCTTGAGTAATTTTGTCTCATTGGCAAACTTTGCCACCTCACTATTTACCCCTTTTTGCAGATCATTTATGAATATGTTGAATGGCACTGGTCTCAGACCAGTACAAGCCCCTCAGAGAACACCACTATTTACTTCTCTCCATTCTGAAAATGGACCATTTATTCCTACCCTATCCTAACTGGAGTGCCTGAGAATGGTTTCAGGATCATCTAAGGATCCTTAATTTAATTTAACAACAAGCGTTTTGTTATCCTAGTCACCCTGCCTCTGATTATAAACTATCTCCCTTCCCCAAGGGCGGAAGTTGTTAGCAGCACAACACTTATCACATTCCACACTCAAGCTCTGACTCCTGGGTGCTGAGCACACACTTCCCCCCCCCCCCCCCCCCCCCCTAGGCCCCGGAGCCAGAGGTGAAAGTAAGCCGGTATGGTGCTGGACCAGACCGGCTTCCCCAGGCTGGTGCTTTAAAGGGCCCAGGGCTCCCTGCAGCGGAGCTCTGGGCCCTTTAAATCATCTCCCGAGCCCTGCCGTCGCTACCCCAGGGCTCAGGCAGCCAGGCTCGGGTGGTGATTTAAAGGGCTCAGGGCTCCTTCCGCTGCGGGGAGCCCTGACCCTTTAAAGTGCCGCCCGAGCCTGGCTGCTGGAGCCCCGGGGTAGCAGGGGCAGCACTCCATCATGATTTAAAGGGCCCATAGCTCCTCTGCGGTAGCGGCAGCCAGAGCCCTGGGCCCTTTAAATCGCCCCTTAGCCCCAGGGCTCCCAGCCTCCTCTGCAGCCAGTAGCTCCGGGGGTGATTTAAAGGCTCGGGGCTCACAGCCACAGCCTCTTCCGGTTGAGGCCACACCTCTGCTCTGGACTCCAGCATACTGGTAAGTCCTTTAAGTTACTTTCACCCCTGCCCGGAGCACACATGGAGTCGGCGCCTATACTTTCTCCTATTTGTCCACATCTTTCCTGAAATATGGTGCCTACAACTGGACACAATACTCCAGTTGAGGCCTAATCAGTGCAGAGTAGAGTGGAAGAATTACTTATCATGTCTTGCTTACAATACTCCTGCTAATACAACCCAGAATAATGTATGCTTTTTTTTTTTCAACAGTGTTACACTATTAACTCCTATTTAGCTTATGATTCTCTACGACCTCCAGATCCCTTTCCGCAGTACTCCTTCCTAGGCAGTCATTTCCCATTTTATATGTGCACAACTGATTGTTCCTTCCTAAGTGGAGTACTTTGCATTCATCCTTATTGAATTTCATTCTACTTACCTCAAACCATTTCTCCAGTTTGTCCAGATCATTTTGAATTTAATCCTATCCTCCAAAGCACTTGCAACATCTCCCAGCTTGGTATCATCTGCAAACTTTATAAGAGTACTCTCTATACCATTATCTAAATCATTGATGAAGATATTGAACAGAACCAGACCCAGAACTGATCCCTGCAGGATCCAACCATATGCCCTTCCAGCTTGACTGTGAACACTGATAACTACAATCTGGGAATGGTTTTCCAACTATTTATGCACCCACCTTATAGTAGCTCCATCTAGGTTGTATTTCCCTAGTTTTGTTATGAGAAGGTCATGTGAGACAGTATCAAAAGCCTTACTGAATTCAAGATATACCACATCTACCACTTCTCCCCCTCCACAAGGCTTGTTATCCTCTCAAAGAAAGGTATTAGGTTGGTTTGACATTATTTGTTCTTGACAAACCCATGCTGTGTGTTATTTATCACCTTATTATCTTCTAGGTGTTTGTAAACTAATTGCTGAGTTATTTGCTCCATTATCTTTCTGTGTACTGAAGTTAAGCTGGCAACCCCAGGTTGTCCTTATTTCTCTTTTTATAGATGGGCACTATATTTGCCCTTTTCCAGTCCTCTGGAATCTCTCCTGTCTTCCATGACTTTTCGAAGATAATCACTAATGGCTCAGATACCTCCTCAATCAGCTCCTTAAGTATTCTAGGATGTATTTCATCAGGCCCTGATGACTTGAAGACATCTAACTTGTCTAAGTAATTTTTAACTTGTTCTTTCCCCATTTTAACCTCTGATCCTACCTCATTTCCATTGGCATTCACTATGTTTGATGCCCAATCGCTACTAACTTTTTTTGGTGAAAACTGAAACAAAAGTTATTTAACACAGCTGCTATTTCCATATTTTCTGTTATTGTGCTTTGGCCTGTCTAATTGTGTCCCTACATACTTGTGTTATTTGCTTATATACATCCTTTTTAATTTGACCTAGTTTACACTTTTTGTAGGACTTTTTTTTTAGTTTAAGATCATTGAAGTTCTCCTGGTTAAGGCAAGGTGGTCTCTTGACATGCTTCCTAGCTTTCCTACGGAGTGGGATAGTTTATCTTGTGACCTTAATAATGTCTCTTTGAAAAACTGCCAACACTTTTGAACTGTTTTTTTCCCTTAGACTTGCTTCCCTGGGGATCTTACCTACAAACTCCCTGAGTTTGCTAAGGTCTGCCTTCATGAAATCTATCTTTATTGTGCTGTTTCCCCTCCTACCATTCCTTGGAATCATGAACGCTACCATTTCATGATCACTTTTACCCAGGCTGCCTTCCACTTTCAAATTCTCAACCAGTTCCTCCCTATTTGTCAAAATCAAATCTAGAACAGCCTTCCCTGTAGTAGCTTTCTCCACTTTCTGAAATAAAAAATTGTCTCCAATACATTCCAAGAAGAAAGCTAAGAAAAAAGAGAAATAATGAATAAATAAAGGAAACATAATTAATAATTCAGATAAATAATTATTGTGCAAACATGAGCTCTCACATCCGAGTACTAAAAAATGGATCTATTTCCATATCTTTGTCACTCTTTGTTGCCTGAGGAAATTCTGCTTTCACAAATATTATCACATCTTCAGCTGGAGTTTGCCTTTATAGTGACTTTATTACCATGCTAGAGAGTGGCTGTATTATACGATTTTTTTCTACTTTGCAGTATGCATATATATATATATAAAAATTTTAAAACTAGTACTGAAACTCGGAACTTGCCAGAGGAAAAATCAGAATATATGTTAATACAGTGTGAAAGCTAATGGATTTAAGAGACTCTGCTGTTTTAAGGCAGTTATAGTAGCTTGAAAAATGAAGCATTTGAAAACATTTTAGGATTCATCTCCATCCCCACATCCTTTCCGGAGAGAGCAATGAACTCTCTTTCAATAGTTGGATAACTAGTCAGCAGTTTGAAATCCCAAGTAATATTTTTTGAAGAAAACTGATAGTCTCATTATTTTCAAATCCGTGCAGACTACCTAGAAGCTCCAAGTTGCTTCATTGAGAACTATTCTCCAGATCACTGTGTCATTTCTTTAATTTGCCCAGTGCTTTTCCCATAATACTAGTTATTTTACTTTTGAAAGAACAAAAGTTTGTTACTTGACTAGCTTTTATTCTGTGGATTCAGACCCAGTGGTCCATGTGATAGTTGTCACTACAGATAGGCTATAGGCCACCACTCCTGGATTCTATCCCTTGTCACTATGTGTCCCTCCATCTCTAGGGGTGAAACCCCAGCCCCACTGAAGTCAATCTGGCACAATGCAACTCTCTACAATAAGGGAAGGAGATAGAACTTTCTCGGGGGGCTGGTCTGAACTTGTGGAATGAACTCCCTCAGGAACTAAGGGCCATCAGAAAACTCACCAACTTCTGCTGCAACTGCACGGCACATGTCTTTGGCTTTCATTTTCTAAGATAAATACTTCGGCCTGGTCTACACTATGACTTTAATTCAGATTTAGCAGCGTTACATCAAATTAACCCTGTACCCGTCCACACAACGAAGCCATTTATTTTGAAATAAAGGGCTCTTAAAATCGATTTCTGTACTCCACACCGACGAGCGGAGTAGCGCCAAAATCGATATTGTCATTTCAAATTAGGGTTAGTGTGGCCGCAATTCGATGGTATTGGCCTCCGGGAGCTATCCCACAGTGCACCATTGTGACCGCTCTGGACAGCAATCTGAACTCGGATGCACTGGCCAGGTAGACAGGAAAAGCCCCGCGAACATTTGAATTTTATTTCCTGTTTGCCCAGCATGGAGAGCACAGGTGACCACAGAGAGCTCATCAGCACAGGTAACCATGCAGGCTGATAATCGAAAAGGAGCACCAGCATGGACCGTACGGGAGGTACTGGATCTGATCGCTATAATGGGAGAGGATTCAGTGCTAGCAGAACTTCGTTCGAAAAGATGAAATGCCAAAACTTTTGAAAAAATCTCCAAGGGCATGATGGAGAGAGGCCACAATAGGGACTCAGATCAGTGCAGCGTGAAAGTTAAGAAGCTCAGAGAAGCCTATCAAAAAACAAAGGAGGCAAACGGTCGTCAGAGCCGTGGACATTCCGCTTCTACGCCGAGCTGCATGCAGTTCTAGGGGGGGCCGCCACCACTACCCCACCTCTGACCGTGGATTCCAAGGTGGGGGTAATCTCATCAGCCACACCTGAGTATTCTGCGGACGGGGAAGAGGAGGAGGAGGAGGACGAGCTTGCGGAGAGCACCCAGCACTCCGTTCTCCCCAACAGCCAGGATCTCTTTCTCAGCCTGACTGAAGTACCCTCCCAACCCAGTATCCAAGACCATTACCCCATGGAAGGGACCTCAGGTGAGTTTACCTTTTAAAATATAAAACTTGTTTTCAAAGCAAGCGTTTTTTAATGATTATTTTGCCCTGAGGACTTGGGATGCATTCGCGGCCAGTACAGCTACTGGAAAAGTCTGTTAACGTGTCTGGGGATGGAGCGGAAATCCTCCAGGGACATCTCCATGAAGCTCTCCTGGAGGTACTCCAAAAGCCTTGCCACAAGGTTTCTGGGCAGTGCAGCCTTATTCCATCCTCCATGGTAGGACACTTGACCATGCCATGCTTGCAGCAAGTAATCTGGTATAATTGCATGACAAAGCCTGGCAGCGTATGGTCCCGGTGTTTGCTGGCATTCAAGCAACATCCGTTCTTTATCTCGCTGTGTAATCCTCAGGAAAGTGATATCGCTCATGGTAACCTGGTTGAAATATGGGAATTTAATTAAGGGGACAGAGGTGGCCGTTCCTACTGGGTTGTTTGCCTGTGGCTGAAAAGAAATCCTTCCCTGCAGTTCGCCAAGCGCTGGGGGGGTGGGGAGGGGAAATTGGCCCAGAGTTTTTTGCGTTTGGCTAGCAGGGATCTTCCCTGATACCAGCCACGCAGTGAGGGGAGGGATAAAGCGAACATCCAGAGAATTGGATGGGGGGGGTTAGTTTGTTTTCTGCTGCTGAATGTTAACAGGAAAACCGCAGCACTCAACGGGCTTTGTTTGGTATGTGGGAAAGGAGGGCGCAGAAGCCGAAAGACAATGGCTTACCATGGCCGCATGCAAGCCGAATTCTGTTGTCCGGACCTGCGACTGTGATCTCTAGCAGCAAAGCCACAGACGCTTAATATTAAGAGGCAAAATGCAACCTTGCACAGAAATCACATGTGCTATGTAATGTGAATAGTGTTGGTCACCGTGAAAGAGTATAAGCATTGTTCTGCAAAATGTATCTTTTTAAAAAATTCTCTCCTTTTTTTCCCTCCCTCCAGCAGCTGCAAATTTTTCAAGCCTCCCTCCTCCGTCCCGAAGGCTATCTCAGATAAGGCGTCGGAAAAAGAAGACGTGAGACGAGATGTTTGCAGAAATCATGGAATCCTCCCGCAGTGAAAGAGCTCATCTGAATGAGTGGAAGGACACGGTTTCAAAGTATAGGAAAGAAGCCAGTGAATGTGAGGACAGGAGGGACCAACGTGAGGGCAGGAGGGACCAATGTGAGGATAGAAGGGACCACCGTGAGGAGAGGAGAGACGCTCGAGATGAGAGGTGGCGGCAAGAAGATCAGAGGCGGCAGGATGCAACGCTGGGGTTGCTGCATGAGCAAACAGACATGCTCCGGCGTCTGGTGGAGCTTCAGGAACGGCAGCAGGATAACAGAGTGCCGCTACAGCCCCTGTATAACCCCCTCCCCATGTTCCATAGCCTCCTCACCCAGACGTGTAAGAATGCGCAGGGGGGGAGGCTCCGTACACCCTCCCATTCCACCCCAGTGGACAGCCCAAGCAAAAGGCTGTCATTTTTTTAACCTATTTTTAGTGGCCTTTTCCTTCCCACCGGGTTCTCTCCCTCTTTTTATAATCAATTAATAAAGAATAAATGATTTTTAAATGATAGTGACTTTATTTCCTTTGAAAGCAAACTGGGGGAAGGGGGAGGGTGGGTTCCTTACAGAGAATGAATCAATAAAGGGGGCAGGTTTTCATGAAGGAGGAACAAACAGAAATTTCACACTGTAGCCTGGCCAGTCATGAAACTGGTTTTCAAAGCTTCTCTGATGCACAGCGCTTCCTGGTGTGCTCTACGTGCAGCCAGACACCAAGGTGATTAGAAATCAGCAGCCAGGCGATTTGCCTCAGCCTCCCACCCCGCCATAAAAGTCTCCCCCTTACTTTCACAGAGATTGTGGAGCACACAGCAAGCAGAAATAACAATGGGGATATTGGTTTGGCTGAGGTCTGAGCGAGTCAGTAACGATCGCCAGCGACCTTTTAAATGGCCAAATGCACATTCTACCACCCTTTTGCACTTGCTCAGCCAGTAATTGAACAGCTCCTGACTCCTGTCCAGGCTGCCTGTGTATGGCTTCATGAGCCCTGGCATTAAGGGGTAGGCTGGGTCCCCAAGAATAACTATTGGCATTTCAACATCCCCAACGGTTATTTTCTGGTCCGGGAAGTAATTCCCTTGCTGCAGCCGTTTAAACAGAGTAGTGTTCCTGAAGACGCGAGCATCATGAACCCTTCCCGGCCAGCCCACGTTGATGTTGGTGAAACTTCCCTTGTGATCCATAAGTGCTTGCAGCACCATTGAAAAGTACCCCTTGCGGTTTATGTACTGGGTACCCTGGTGCTCCGGTGCCAAGATAGGGATATGGGTTCCATCTATCGCCCCATCACAGTTAGGGAATCTCATTGCAACAAAGCCATCCACTATGACCTGCACATTTCCCAGAGTCACTACCTTTCATAGCAGCACCTCAGTAATTGCTTTGGCTACTTGCATGACAGCAGCCCCCACAGTAGATTTGCCCACTCCAAATTGATTCCCAACTGACCAGTAGCTGTCTGGCGTTGCAAGCTTCCACAGGGCTATGGCCACTCACTTCTCAACTGTGAGGGCTGCTCTCATCTTGGTATTCTGGCGTTTCAGGGCAGAGGACAGCAAGTCACAAAGTTCCATGAAAGTGCCCTTACGCATGCGAAAGTTTCGCAGCCACTGGGAATTGTCTCACACCTGCAACACTATGCAGTCCCACCAGTCTGTGCTTGTTTCCCGGGCCCAGAATCGGCGTTCCATGGATAGAACCTGCCCCATTAACAACATGATCTCCAAAGCACCAGGGCCCATGGTTTGAGAGAATTCTGTGACCATGTCCATGTCCATATCCTCATCACGCTTGTCGCTGCGCTGCTGTCGCCTCCTCGCCTTGTTTTTTTGGTCCTGGCTCAGCATAAACTGCACGAGAACGCACGAGGTGTTTACAATGTTCATGACTGCTGTCTTGAGCTGAGCGGGCTCCATGCTTGCCGTGGTATGGAGTCTGCAGTGTTCACCCAGGAAAAAAGGCGCGAAATGGTTGTCTGCCGTGGCTTCCATGGAGGGAGGGGTGAGGCTGTACCCAGAACCACCTGCGACAATGTTTTTTGCCCTATCAGGCACTGGGATCTCAACCCAGAATTCCAATGGGCGGGGGAGACTGCGGGAACTATGGGATAGCTATGGGATAGCTACCCACAGTGCAACGCTCTGGAAATCGACACCAGCCCCGGTACATGGACGCACACCGCCGAATTAATGTGCTTAGTGTGGCTGCATACATTCGACTTTATACAATCTGTTTCCAAAATTCGAATTATATAAATTCAGATTAATTACGTAGTGTAGACATACCTGTAGTACCATGTAGATTAAACCCTCCTCTCCCCCATAAATCTACCAAAACAAGACACTCAGTTGCAGACATTTCTCCATGTTGGGAGAGGATGAGAGAACGAACAACACATTACAGCTGTGAGGTCACATTGCTTAATGCACTACTGGAAGGCGCTCAGATACCACAATGAAGAACACAGTAAAAGAAGCTATATAGAATAGAATACAATAGCAAAACTTCAACTGACTTCAGTGGGGCCAAGAAACTATTCGCGTTTCAGTACATCCATCTGCAAAAAGCAGAGATGGATGCCCACTTCAGATCTTTCATTTATTTAGCTTTACAACACCCCTGTGAGGTAAGTATGTGCTGTTATCCCGATTTTACAGATGAGGAATTGAGTCACAGAGCATCTAAATGATTTTTCCAAGGTCCTGTAGGAAGTCCATGTCAGAAAGGGAAATCAAACCAAGGTCTCCCAAGGCAGTGCCATAACCACTAGACCATCTTTCCTTCATTTTAGCTCATGTTTGTTGATTCTAAAACTATCCCTCCCTTATTCTGGTTCTTATACCACATTCCTGTAATGGTATCCAGCCCATGGTATTTCGTTTTCAGTGGACTGAATTAACCATTCATGTAGAGTGGCAATGTTTATAAGGACAATGTCAATTTTGATAACAGGATATAAATAGGCCTTTAAACCATTACTACCTTTACGCTCCAGTTCTGAACAGGACAACACTTCCGATTTATGAGCTGGGAAGAGTCCCTGACAATGTTATACGGCCTCGAAGTTCACATCTGAGCTCTGATAAGAATTAACATGGAAAAACAGCTGGAGATCAATTTAGAGCCACCAGGCAGCAGGCGAAGAGGAGGAAAGAAAAAGTAAAAACACATTCAGAACTCACATTATCCTTAATGAGTGCCTCCTCTGGTTTCTATTGGAGGTAGCTCTGTTCTCTGCCAAAGGTTGAGCTTTTCTGGGAGTCTTCTATGAAATACAGCCATATTTTGCAGCTGTTTTCAAGCACTAAAACCACAGGACTAAAGTACCTAGCTATCCCACCTAATCAGCGATAATGATGAACAAATAATGGTAATGACTCTATTCCACTCATCTCCTTTTCCCAGTAGGAATCCAGGTACGCCAAGAAGGATGCACATGCTCTGACTTTTCTTTACTTGTTGTACTCGCCTGGGGTATTTCCCATATGAATACTTGCTGCAGAATCCTCACAACATGCTGTAACTTTAGTCTGCTATGTAATGTATAGAAGGTATGGTAAAAACTCTCATCCACACTGTTATCATCTCCAGTCTTGCTCAATGTATGCCCCTCCCCCCCACACACACTTCCCTAGCCCCCAGAACACCCACGTTGCCCCATTCTTGTCACAAACTTCCCTTTTCTGGATGCACACTGTATTCAACATGAGTCACTGGGTCGCCATTGCAACCTTTTTACTCCCTAATCTTCTTCTCAGGGTGTTCTTGGCTGCTTTTCTTAACTCAATTTCAAGAGCCCTGCAGATATCTCAAACTCACCAATTGATGATGCCTCCAACTGCAGGGTCTGACAAAATACTCTTTACCCTTATTTAACCTGAGTAAACATAACACAAACTAAACCTTCAGGAAGCTTCCTGCTTCTTACTCTAGTAGGGACAGCCTACCAATATAAGAGCCCATCAGTGCTCCCTTTCCTCCTAGGAGTCAACTGACGAATCTGCTCCCCATTCCCCCAGGAGCCAACCGATGGATCCTTCACATTCAAAACTGCTGAAGTCCTGAATGAGCATTCTAGGTAGAGCGTCCATCCAGGAGTCCAATCCTCTGTCTCCCCACACACCCAGTGGCATATGTTTTTGTCGGTCTTCAACCCACAACATAGCCCATCATACAGTTTTGCTTAACATTTATCTTGTGATGGCATCTCATAGCAAATAATTTTCATATCAACATAGTTCCTTCTCTCCACAACCCAAGAAGCCTCTATCACCCTTGTACAGTTGTGCAAGGGCCTCTCACAACAACAGGCAGTGCTTTGGGATGGGCACTTCTGCTTAATTCTGCTATCCCTGGGGACTCTGAAAAGGGGGTACAGAGAGGCAGGGCCCCACTCCGTGCTAGCCCACAGAGCAGGGCTGATTGCTAAACCACTGTGTGCGAAGGGCAGCCTTAGAAGAGATTGTCCTTGTGCAATTTTTCCAGTGCTCCTCCCAGACAGTGAGGCTGCCATGTAACAGTTGCAGTCTTTCCCTTACTTCAGTATCAACCGTGCAGTACCAAATCTCTGGTGCCTTCCAAGGGGCCACTTTCTGCCTTCCAAGGGGCCACTGTGCTGCAGAATCACATTAGTCATTAGTTACATGCAAATCTTTTTACATACCCTATTTTGGTCGCCTGGGTGAATGAGGTCTCCGTTCACACCTCATACAGAAAGCCTTTTCCATAGATCACTAGAGCAAGAGGAGAGTTTCTGTGGGAGAGAGATTTGCCAGGTCACTTAATCTTTATTGTACCACTCCATAATGTTAGATCTCCTTGAAGATTTCCATTCTTGCAGCCTAACCTTTGGGTTTCCAGGCTGATTCAAATAAGGTGATTTATTTTTTGGAGTTTCTGGTGAGGTGGAATTGAGGTGTACAATCCAATGAACCTCCTGTCATGCTTATCATAAATGCTGAGAAACTAGAGCTAAATGCTTGGCCCCAGTGCCATCTCAATAAGCATTGAGGAGTACAAACTCAAATTCCTAAGCTCATTTTAGATAAGCTTTCAAAAATTTAATACTTATATGAATCTTATCCAAAGCATATGAACCATTTCAACCTGCTAAACTGAATTGATAATCACATGAGAACAGGCTTTGGGGAAAGATTTTTCTTGCCTCTAGTCAGGATGTTAAGACTATAAGAATAGCCTCTCATGTTATTTTGATCCCTGAATTTCTGGGTCTAAATCCCATTGGCTGTATTCACGTGAGTGATCTCAGTGGGACTGTTCAAGGGAGTCAAGCAGGGAGTACGGCCTCGGGTACCAAGAAATGCTGAGGTACACAAAAAGAAAAAAAAATGGGGAAATGAGCTATCAGGAAATATTTGAACTTCAGCAAAAGTTCAGTTTGAGTTTCAAGCTAAGGATCTCTTTAGTCCTCATGGTATCTGAACTGGTTTACCTGTCCTTAATCTCAAACCAACAGAGGCTCTTTCAGACTTTACCCACAGCTCCTTTCATGTGTCCGAACCATGAGCTCAATGGCACAAAAGCAAAATATGAACCGCTATCAGATTTCTCATTTGTAAATAGCACTGCTGAATTTTGGCTCAAAAAGGGGGTTACACAAACATTAGAACTGGAAACAAATCTTAGCTTTTGGTTCACCAAATGACAGGTACAAAACAAGGAAAAACTGGTAGTTCTTACAGTGCAATTATACTATGCCTTAAACGCTCATCAGGAAAAGAGGCTTTAACAGCTGTCATATGCGTTGCCTTCATCGAATCTTTGGAATCTCCTGGAGGGATAGAGTCACCAACACTGAGGAACTCAAGCAGGCCATCATACCCAGCATGCAAACACGCCTCAAACAGAGATGCTTCCACTAGCTTGGGCATGTGTGCCGAATGAAAGATGGGCACGTCCCAAAGGACATCCACTACGGCGTATTGGAAAAAGACCCAAAGGACGCCCCAAGTTGCGTTTCAAGGATGTATGCAAGCAAGACCTCAAAGAAATGGACATGGATGTGGACGAATGGGAAGATCACACTCAGGACCGCAGCCTTTGGAAACCACAGCTTAACAAAGGTCTCTGGAGTTACGCAGGGAAACCGTCCAGCTTAGCAAAGGAGAAAAGAGCTCGCAGAAAACAGAACCCAAAGGGTTGAAACATCACTTTTAAATGTCACAGATGCGGCAGAAATTCTCTCTCTTGAGTGGGTCTCTTCACCCACAGCCATGTTCGCAGCTGCCATAAAACCAGTTGAGTAAATTCTTTATCTCTCAGGGGCACATATCCATGGTCTCTTGAGACTGATGGATGCCTACTAGTACTACAGAGCAGTTTCAAACCCATGCCACATTTCTCCCCCTCTGACATTCATCTACACAGTGATACCTCTGAGCATCTACTTTAGGGCTGGACAACTAATTGCTTAAATACCTATGACTGTCTTCACTTCAGGTGGAGCAGAACTAAACTCAGTACCAGGACTCGTCGGAACTATTCCATCTAAACTGTTTTTGACATAAAACTGGGTTTTGACAAACTGATTTTTTTTCCCCAAAAAGTGTGTGTTTTCCGTGGGACAAGGTAATAATAATGAAAGCATCTGGTTTAGGGGTCTGATACAAAACCCACTGAAGTCAATGGAAAGCCTTCCATTTGCTTTGGAGCAGGCCTGTTATTGGCATAGTGTGTGTGCTTGTGTAACCCACACACCTCCTGGGTGTGGTGTTCTGTCCCATCTAGTGGCACCAAGACCACTTAGAGAGAGAGAATGAGTGTGCTCTAGAGCCTTAGCTAACAGCCAGTTGGCTTTTAGCTCATGTGGTAGAGGCTCATGCACTAAGCTTCAGAGGTCCCAGGTTCAATCCTGCCCGACAACGACAGGGGTCTGTCAGTGTTACACTTGTGCACAGATTAGATATAGATATACGCATACACATGCATGCATAGCTTTCAAGGGACTGGAGATGGGGGAAGAAGGTTAGTTTAAACTGTGTTTTGTGCTGACCCCAAGTGGTTTGTGCCTCTTGCTAGAAGGGGCATTCAGCGCATAAAAATGCATTTGCTTTGTTTTTGTGCAAGTATTTACAGGTCACCTTTCCACTCAATGAAGGAATGGGAACTTTTTCCAGTAGTGTTCCATCTATCACATTGTTCGTTTAGGGCTGGCAGAGAGGCGGGAGCCGAAGTGTCAGACACAGAAAATGAGAGACAGAACAAAGAGAAATAGGTCCCCGAAGGAAAGAAAGAGAGAGGTTCTGAAAGCAGAAATAGAAAGAGAAAGAGATAAGGGACCTTAAAATAGAGATAAATCAACAGAGAATCAAGTGCCTTGAAACAGAAGGGAAAGAATGCCCTAAAGAGAGAAAGCCAAGGACAAAAATGCATCATCATGTGAGCCAAGCCTGGGAGATCTGTCCATCAAAAAGGCTGCAAGTCTCCAAGCATTTTAATACCATATTGTTATTCCTGCCACAAGATGGAAACTTGTCTATATTCTTCATAGATGTTTTACTAATCATGCATGTTAAGTGTGACATTTAATACTGATTGGGGAAGAACAAGCCCTCTTTTCCATTTCCTTGGCCTAATTGTTCACTGCCTATTTGTGAGAAGAATACAGGAGGCCTCAACAAGAAATGCAGTGTGGTCTAGTAGATAGGGAGCTAGACTGGGGCTCAGGGTACCCGGCTTCTATTCCTGTCTATCACTGACCTACTGTGTGACTCTGGGCAAATCACTTTGTGGCTGTTTCCTTTCCTAGTCTTTGCCTGTCTTCAATTTTTTGACTATAAACTCTTCAGGCTAGAAGCTATCTTTTGCCATGTGATGTAGGGTGCCTACCCCATTGGAGCTATGGTGTTGGTTGGGGATTCTAGACACTATTGTAATCAAATAATAATGAGTCTCAAAGAATGACGTATAAAATGGGTAACCGCACTCAAATACAGCGCCAGTCAAAAATAAATGTATGTGTATATCAGTTCTGTAGTGCTGGTAACACTGGTCTACAATTTTTGAGAAGTCGTCTGCTTTAGAGATAAAATGTGCTATTTATTATGTATTTTGATGTGCTGAATTCAAATATGACAATTAAGACAACTGATTGGCTACTGTTTCTAAGGTATTTAAGTTTTTTTCATTTTATGTCTATGTATATTGTATAGATAGTAGAGTTTTAATCATAAATTGTAAACCTAGGTCTTTTCATGTGTTTATGGTTGCTTTACATAATAATCTCGTGCCGGTATTTAGCCTTAGATGGAGTTTACCACCAGCTTTGGGCTGCATTCCCAAGCAACCCGACTACAAGAAGACCCGGTCCCGGCGCGCCGGGGACCGCTACCGGCCTCACACCGTCCACGGGCCGGACCCCACCCGTTTACCTCTTAACGGTTTCACGCCCTCTTGAACTCACTCTTCAAAGTTCTTTTCAACTTTCCCTTACGGTACTTGTTGACTATCGGTCTCGTGCCGGTATTTAGCCTTAGATGGAGTTTACCACCAGCTTTGGGCTGCATTCCCAAGCAACCCGACTCCAAGAAGACCCGGTCCCGGCGCGCCGGGGGCCGCTACCGGCCTCACACCGTCCACGGGCCGGACCCCACCCGTTTACCTCTTAACGGTTTATATTTCACCTGTCCTGTTTATGTAACACTTTAAAAATCAGCAAAAGGCTTATATAAATAACATTTATTATGAAACAAAAGGCAAAAACTATTCTGTACATAGTTTAGTCCTATTCAGTGTCTACTCGGCGCTTCTTGGCTTGTCTCTTGTATTCATTCAATGGAGCATCTCTTGTCACTGTCCAGCAATAGTCTGCAAGCATTGATGGGCTCCATTTGACCTGATAGCATTTCTCCATTGTTGCAATGTCCTGGTGAAATCGCTCGCTGTGCTCGTCGCTCACTCCTCCGCAGTTCGGTGGAAAAAAAATCTAGATGAGAGTGCAAAAAATGTATCTTTAGTGACATGTTGCAACCAAGGTTTTTGTATGCCTTGAGGAGGTTTTCCACCAACAACCTGTAGTTGTCTGCCTTGTTGTTTCCGAGAAAATTTATTGCCACTAACTGGAAGGCTTTCCATGCCGTCTTTTCCTTGCCACGAAGTGCATGGTCAAATGCATCATCTCGAAGAAGTTCACGAATCTGAGGACCAACAAAGACACCTTCCTTTATCTTAGCTCCACTTAACCTTGGAAACTTTCCACGGAGGTACGAAAGCTGCTTGTGTTTTGTCAATGGCCTTGACAAAGTTCTTCATCAGACCCAGCTTGATGTGTAAGGGTGGTAACAAAATTTTCCTTGATTCAACAAGTGGTGGATGCTGAATACTTTTCCTCCCAGGCTCCAATGACTGTCGGAATGGCCAATCTTTCTTGATGTAGTGGGAATCTCTTGCACGACTATCCCATTCGCAGAGAAAACAGCAGTACTTTGTGTATCTAGTCTGCAGACCAAGCAAGAGCAACAACCTTCAAATCGCCACAAAGCTGCCACTGATGTTGGTCATAGTTTATGCACCTCAAAAGTTGTTTCGTGTTGTCGTAGGTTTCCTTCATATGGACTGCATGACCAACTGGAATTGATGGCAAAACATTGCCATTATGCAGTAAAACAGCTTTAAGACTCATCTTCGATGAATCAATGAACAGTCTCCCCTCATCTGGATTGTGAATGATGTTGAGGGCTGCCATTACACCATCGATGTTGTTGCAGGCTACAAGATCACCTTCCATGAAGAAGAATGGGACAAGATCCTTTTGACGGTCACGGAACATGGAAACCCTAACATCACCTGCCAGGAGATTCCACTGCTGTAGTCTGGAGCCCAACAGCTCTGCCTTACTGTTGGGTAGTTCCAAATCCCTGACAAGGTCATTCAGTTCACCTTGTGTTATGAGGTGTGGTTCAGAGGAGGAGGATGGGAGAAAATGTGGGTCCTGTGACATTGATGGTTCAGGACCAGAAGTTTCATCTTTTTCCTCTTCCTCGTCTGACTCAAGTGAGAATGATTCTGGTGGATCAGGAACCGGCAGTCCTTCTCCGTGGGGTACTGGGCGTATAGCTGATGGAATGTTTGGATAATGCACAGTCCACTTTTTCTTCTTTGACACACCTTTCCCAACTGGAGGCACCATGCAGAAGTGACAATTGCTGGTATGATCTGTTGGCTCTCTCCAAATCATTGGCACTGCAAAAGGTATAGATTTCCTTTTCCTGTTCAACCACTGGCGAAGATTTGTTGCACAAGTGTTGGAGCATATATGTGGGGCCCACCTCTTGTCCTGATCTCCAATTTTGCAGCCAAACTAAAGGTGATAGGCTTTCTTAACCATAGTGGTTATACTGCGCTTTTGTGATGCAAAAGTCACTTCACCACAAACATAGCAGAAGTTATCTGCACTGTTCACACAAGTACGAGGCATCTCTGCTCACTTTGGCTAAACAGAAATGTGTCCCTTTGCAAAATCAAACACTGACAAATAAGAGAGCACGACACTGTATGATTTCTAGAGCTGATATAGGACAATTTGTTCATCAGAATGATGTAAGCTTCGTTATGATTGCATCATCCATGACTTCTAGAAATAACATGATGCAATTCATATCATGTATGACGCAATACCAGCTTCAGATTGCATCATTCATTGTTTTGCCTAAAAAACAAGTACTGTCCAAACCCAGTCATAGATTTATACCTAGATCCAGTCAAAGATGTATTTTAGTCATTTCTGGTTTAAATTGAGATCCCTTCCCTTTATAACTCACTTATCCTCCGCCATTCCCAAGTCAAGGGTCATATATACTGACCCAATAGCATATCTTGAAAACTAGAGCCAATCAACAATTTTAAGCATCGTTTTCGTTCTCAGTGACCCAGAATTAGTAAAGTTTGACTACATTTATTTCAGAAGCATTTTGGCTGTAGAGCAGTGTAATTTAAACATTATTGACAACATACAAATAATAATGAAATAATGCATCTGTAAAGAATTCTGTTGTAGTAGAAAGAGATACCCTGGAGCACTGCACAGTCAGCAAAGCCTGGCCATGCTATAAGCAAAAGACAGGCCCTGGCATAAAACAGATACTTGCTCATGAGTTCACAGTTTGGTACATAGAATCATAGAATATCAGGGTTGGAAGGGACCTCAGGAGGTCATCTAGTCCAACTCGAACTTGGCAAAGGTACGGCAAGTGTTGCTAAAACACAAGCACTCCTAAGTGCTAGGTATTGGAGTAAGACAAGGATGGGAGGACAGAATAATGAATGGAGATGTTTTGTTAGATGGTACAAGGGTTGGTAACTAACGAAGTCAGGAGTGTAATATGCAGCTTGGTTGTATCACTATATAGAAAGAGAAATCATAGGAGGGGAACCTTTGATTGGCCTAGGGGACAGCAGAAAGTCCTGCCGTTGACTGAGCTGGTCCACTGTGACAGGAATATATGTGCTAGTACCATGCTTCGTTGAAAATAAACCTGTCCGATCCGAGCACCTTCGCCCTCAAACAAAGTCTGTGGTTTTTCTGGGCAATATTATTGAGGTCTGCTGAGCCGGCTAGGTGCACAAAGCTGGGACGGCACACAGTGAGAACAACACACGTGCCAACTGATAACACTAGACATTGAATGGTCATTGATCAACAGGTTCAACTGAAGGAAGAATGGAGACCTATTATACACCATCTCTGTGGCAATTGTGCCCAGTTTAGATGGTGGATGGAGACCAACCATGAATGTCATTGAAAGAAAAAACATAGACACTTAACTCTTCATTCTGGTGATCCAGCACTTCAAATATGTGGTATGTCAGGCTTCATTAGCTCAGGGAGGCTTGACCAAACTTCACTTCTCACCTGCTTCTTCTTCCAGATGAACAGTTGATGCCATTTGGCTGCGATCAGTGTTACAGCGCTGGGCCTCAGACAAAAAATGTGAGTCAGCGCTTTCCTAGAGTGTAGGGAGGATCAGAATATTACTCAATCTATTCAAGTACAGTGCAAACACATGGAGATGGGGGTAAAAATGGAATTGCTTGTGGTCATTAGGGTGTTGAAGAGCATTATTAATTTGAATATAATAGAAATGTAGGACTTGATATGTCATCTGGTTCAGGTCCCTGCAATGAGATAGGACTAAGAATTATATCTTTGATCTTTTAAAACTGTAGCCCTGGTGTTCTGCAAATCTTGTCCTTTATCTTTTCCTTCCTTTATTTATATTAAAGGGGATTTTTTTCTTCTGTTCAGGAAATGGCTGTGGAACAGATACATTGATTTAGGAGGCCTTTTAATGGCTTAAATGTCTATTGTATTTTACCACATTGGTGAATGGGGTTTATTTAACCACATATTGAGTTTTAAAGCTTTCAGTGTTGATAAAATCTCTGAAGACAGGTGTGAAGTAAATTTTGTTCATTTAATAGGATGACATCAGAGAACAAAGTGTGAGGACAGGTCCACCACTAGCTCCCATGTCTCCTAAATTGATTTAACCCTTTTGAGGATGTGTCTGCTTACAATCTGTTCACCAGATTGTCATTAGGATGGAAAAAGCCTCTCCACAATCTTTGGACATTATTTCCACTCTTCCCACCTACCCGTTATTGAAAATATTTGGTCAGCATTTCTGGGAATCTCAGATTTATACTCTCAGGTAATTCTGCCATGAGGAAAATAAACTAACATGGATAGACTGCTCTCATTATTCTTTCCTCCCCTCCCCCCACCTTTCTTTTTCTTCTCACATATGATCTCTTTGTTTCCCTTCATTCCATCTAATTCTTTTTAAAAATATTTTGTTATTTTTCTAAGCACTATTAAATACCTGCCAATATGAGTGTGTATCTGGAAAAGGAAATCACACATGCATTTAATACAAAAAAAGATGAAAAAAAGAGGGATATTTGTGTGTTTATATATATTTCCAACCTCCAGTTTGCTCACACGGATATGTTCCTCTAGGTTTCTGTTGCTTTCTTTTATGGTCCCCACATGTGGAATCTGAAGTTTTATGGAAAATATAGCAAAATGTCAGAGAAAACCCACAGAGAAAAACAGCCCAAATCCTGCTTTCCCTAAAATCAATTGGATTTTTGCCACTGTATCAGTCACAGCAGATTTGGATTCAGGACACATTTGCTGAAGTCCTGGAAGTCCTGAAGCCCCCATTGAAGTCACTGGAAATTTGCCATTGTCTCTAATGCAGCCAGGATTTCAGCAACTGACTCAAATTCAGCAAGGTGCCTATGCACATACTTAAATCTAAGTCCCTGAGTAATCCCACCGAAACCATGTGCTTGAATACCTTGCTGAATCAGCGCTGTTATGCTCCAAGGGCCTGATCCAGCAGCCAATGAGACCAGTAGGCATCATTCCATTATCAATAGGCTTTGCATCAGGCCCCAAATCTTGAAGTCCTTTCCTAGTCAAAACTCCCATTAGCTTCAATAAGAGTTTTGCCTGAGTAAAGACATAAGACATCCTATGGATTACAGCAGTGGGTGCCAATGCAAGAACCTGCCTGGACAGAGAGTTTGACTTCAGTGTTTATTTTTCCTGAGTAAAATCTGCAGAATTAGGACCAAGGTGAACTAAATGGTGCTTAATCCATGTCTCCTTCAATAAACACATTTTGTTCTTCCACCAAGCACTGCATGAAGTAGGTATCCTTGTAGCTATGAACTAGGGCTGGGAGTGATAGCCTTTGGTTAAGTGTCAAGTATCAGAGGGGTAGCCGTGTTAGTCTGGATATGTAAAAAGCAACAGAGAGTCCTGTTGTGTCTGACAAAGTGGGTATTCACCCACGAAAGCTTATGCTCCAATACATCTGTTAGTCTTAAAGATGCCACAGGACTCTCCGTTGCTTTTTGGTTAAGTGGAAATTTCAATTTTTGCTCCATTTTTTTAATTGGGACATGTCCTGTTTCTAACAAAAGTGGAATGAACAATCATCCTTGGGCAAGCAGCTCTGCTGTGCCTAAATTGTTCATAAACATAAGCACATTTTGTGGTTGTATTTTTTGATGGCGGTATTTTTTTCTTTCTTTCTTTTCATTGAGGCAGCTGGTCAGACAATAGAGTGGATAAAACCAAACTATTTACTTTAATTTAAAATGAATGTAGATGCAAATCATTTTTAACAGTCAGCAGACACTGACATTTTGAACGGCTTTGGAAAGAAGATAAACCCTACTTGAGCTGAAAGAAATAATCGCAGCTTGAAAAACCTGGTGCTTGCCCTAGCAATGCAAGGCACCAGCAATCAAATGAAGAGTAGAAAAATAATGTGGTGACCTTTTCTCTCTTATGCATGACCTTCCTCTTGTCTATGCTATTTGAGGGCCTCTTGCTGGTACATTAAGTAGACCCCCTGTTTACTGCTCTCAGACTTGAAAGTATCAGAAGTGCAACTATATTAATCCCGGAGGGATCTCACTAAACCAAACAAATAGCATGTTGGGTTACGCTGAAAATAATCTGGCAGTGTAGTTTATAGAACAACACCACAAACTATTTACTAAATGAGGCAGGGCCCACTTTTTATTCAACTGAGATTCCTAGTAAACTGGCAGCAAATAGGGTCTAGTTTTTTATAGTAGGGGGTGGGACCAAAAGAGGTAGTATAGTCCAGTGGATAAAATACTGTCAGGTGATCTGCATTCTAATCCCTACTCTGCTGCCCACTGATGTAACCTGTGACCTTGAGTAGGTTATTTCTTCACTCCTTTCTTGGTTTTCAGCTTAAATAGCAGGTAGGAACTTTCTCTCACTGTGTGTCTGGACCGTGTCTAGTACAGTGGGGCCCTGACGCCAGTTCAGATCTCTAGGTATGAGTAAAATATAAATGGTGATAATGACGGAATGCACTATTAACACTATTAAACAGTATTACTCTTTATATTTTAGTAGCACCTAGAGGCCCCATGTGAGTTCAGGGTATCATTGTGCCCTAGCACTGTGAAGACACACAGAACGGGGCAATCCTTTTGCCCAGAGAATTTACAGCCTAATAAGACCAGACAGACAAACAATAGGTGAAATAAAGTATTATTATCCCCTTTTAAAACAGGGGAAACTGAGGCAGAGTGAGATTAAGTGACATTTCCAATGTCACACAGGAAGTCTAGATTAGACTCAAGAATCGAGTGTCAGTGACCTCACTTCAAGACCAGTAAAACCATCCTTCCTTTCAAGTATGGAAAAATTAGCTGGTACTATCTCACACACAGCTTCCCAGTTAGCATCCCGTCCTCTGAACTCTACCTTCTGAGCCCAGGTCAGCAGAGGGGACACAATACAGGAACAGATGTACAAGAAACACCCTTATTCAGCAACCTCTTTCCTTAAGAGAGTGCTCCAAAAAGGTAATGAGTAGGTCTGATCAGAAAATGGAGATTCCTTTCTGCTGAAAATTCTGACACTTTCGATGAAAAAAAAATGATTATTTCAGCCATTTTGGTTTTTCAATGAAAACTTTACATTTTCCATAGAAAGCAGTGTTCTTGTAGCCATGTGCCAGGATATTAGAGAAACAAGGAAGGTGAGGAAATACCTTTTACTGGACCAACTTCTGTTGGCGAAAGAGACACGTTTTTGAAGGGCAGCTCTGTGTAAGCTTGACAGCTTGTCTCACTCCCCAACAGAAGTTGGTCCAATAAAAGATATCAGACTGGTGACCAATGCATGTGCATGTGCATGTATGTGTATTTATATACCTCTATCTAATCTATGCACAAACACACACACACTGCAAATAATGGACCTAATCCAAAGCAAATGGAAGTCTTTCCATCATCTTTGGTGGGTTTTGTATCAGACCCCAAAACCAGATGCCTTCATTATTATGAGTCCAAATGTGCCACACTCGGAAGGATAGAGAACCAAAATATTTGAAACACCAATACCCCCTGCCCACACACACACACACACATACACAAAATAAAAGTGACCTAAAGTAGTTTTTCTATACATCAAGATGTCATGATTTCAACGTTTGATACTTCAGGATTAGAGCTGGTCTGAAAATTATCAAAAGAGTTTTCCATTGGAAAATTATCGTTATGACTAAACTGAAAGTTTGTCCTGTAATACTTTTGGAAGCATGTGGTGAGCAATTTTGCTTTAAGTTAGGCCCTAGAAAGCATGTTTATCTTTATTTTCTAGTTACCATTTCTGACTTTTATGCCTCATTGCTTGTACTCACTTAATATCTATCTCTTTGTAGTTAACAAATTTTATTGTTTTATCTAATCTGGTGTGTTAAGTTAAAGTGTCTGGGTAACTCCATTTATGGTGGTAACGTGGTTTATATTGTTCCCTTAAAGGAATGATGGACTTAATATATTTGGACTATCCAGGAGAGGGCTGGGCAGTAAAAGACATATATTTCTGTGGGAAAATCCAGGACTGGGAGTATGTTTGGGTCACCCTGAAATATAAGTAGGACCAGAGCATAACCTAAGCGTGGCTGGCAGGCTGCAGTTACACACAGACACTCAGGGGGTAACTTGCATGCCGGAAAGCTGTTTGTGAGAAGCCCCGGTAGAAGTTACTACCAGCAAGATATTGTAAGGCACGCAAGATTGCAGGGCAGGAGTGACACAACCCCTCATTGATGACTCCAAGATGTCACAAAAAGCTCAATGATTTCTTTCAAGATAATTTGTTTAGAAATTTACTTTATCTTATTTTTTTTTTAAGTGAAAAAGGTTGAAAGGGAAATGAACTGGTGCAGTAACAGAACACGATTTATTGTATGGAGCAATTTGAGAAAATCCCCAACAGTAGCACACAGGACCTATGAATATGTATGATGCATTTGCCGTGCGTTATGTTGCACATATGCATTCTGAAATTATTATTAAAATATTGTTATTTTTGTTCAATGTACCAGAGAAGCATTTGGCATTGCCATTTGCAGTGTTTTCTGTAGCAAGAAAAACAGTATTGAGTAAAAGTTTTTTTTAAATCAGTAACATCAAGTTGATTTCCTAGGGCGAGATCAAACCACATCTAGCTTCTTCCCTGAAAATCCCTGCTTGAAAAATCATTCTGTGTTTTCAGAATGAATTGTCCCTAGTCTAAATACAGATATGGCCTGAACTGTACCTTGCTGAGTGCACTTAAGGTAAAATGCATCCACCAGGGTAGAAAGTACAGGTAGCCCTTAATGTAGCAAAACCCCCTTGGTTCTGTTGCATAAGAACTGGGCAACTGCATTATGGTCATTCAAGGGGTGCTAAGAACTGTATAAAGAGTCAGGATAGGGGGACTTCATACCCCTGTATAAAACAATTCTCAATAGCCCAGCACAGATAGGTTTTCAGTAGGCTATAGAAGGGTGAGGGCAGCAGTATGGCCACTTGATCTGTTGTTGGTCTACAGAGGTTATAAGAGACACAATGTGGGAGAGGTAATATCTTTTATTGGACCAACTTCTGTTGGTGAGAGAGACAAGATTTGAGTTTACACAGAGCTCTTCTTCATGTCTGGACAGATATCCTGGGACCAACACGACTACAATAACACTGCATACAGGGGTTATGTTCACTTTTCCCACTGAAGGATGAAGATGGGGAATGTGGAGCTGCCACATGCTCTGCCCTCAATATCAGGAGTGGATTCCTTCCATTCCCATCCCTAAACAGTTCCCAATGCCCATTTAGTTGATCTGGATTTGTTTCATCATTGGCTGGAAACAAGGGAGATGTTTTGGTTATGGCCCCAAATCATTACCTCAATATGGCAATATTCAAATGCAAGATGCTGAAAGCTATCATGATATAATAATGAGTACTATTAAAGAATGGACAACAGATTTTAAAGGGCTGGATAAGAGATTCCAACAGTGTATATACAACAGATTCTACTTTACAATATACATCAGATATTCAGCAATTATGGTTACTAAACATCATCGTTATTGGGTAAATTTCTTGCTCTTCAAATTCATTTCCATGTAATTTCTCTACATGGTTTGATGCCTAGTATTAATTGAATCCCCAGACATCAGTCCAAATGTCAGCTTTGCTTCTAGAGTCTACAACCTTCATTACACCATTTAGGCTGTTGAAATATCATTGATAACAATACACTGAGAAATGATATCCAAGCCTCAGCCAACCAATCTGTCCAAGGTTGAGATGTCATGCTCCAAAAGCCCTTGCTTGAGATGGTACCATAGCTATGGCAAAAGAAATTTAACCAATCATGGTGAAGTTAAGCAAGGGACATGATATCTCACTCGGTGGGCACATAGTGGGTTCACATAGCTAAGACTTGTCCTACTCATGAATAAATGTCTTAGGTTCTATGCCAAACATTGCTACTTATTCACTGTGACCTTGGCCAAAGCATTTAGCCCCCCTGTGACTCAGTGTACTGATCTGTAAAATGTGTATGCTACTAACTACCTCACAGTGTTCCTTTTGGGGCAGGTGAGGGGAAGATGCTGTAAAAATTCAATGTATTGTCATTTATTGCCTGGGAGCACATAGCAATTACATTCAACTGTTCTAATGTGACACAGCACTTTCTCATTTCCTACCCTGTCTGTGATGAACTTTGCTGTGCTGTAGATGTCAGGGTAGATGGATAGCTGTACTTAATGGATTCATTTTGTGTCTGGCATAGTGAAAGGCTAATAATAAACCTCACTATTTCTCTTGCCAAGTTATTGGCAAGTTACTAACTGCCACCTTGTTGTAATTCTCGTGCCAAGACCTTGAAAGAAGTATCTTTGAGATCCAGCATCCAACTACTGCACTAGCTATTGTTGAATAACACGTTTGTATAATAGTTGGCACTTAAGAAAATTTCATTTCTACATTTGGGACCCATTGACTTTAATGGACTTGCTCGAGTGTTTGTGAGACGAGAAGGTGGACTGTGATCTTGCTTATCACAATGTCATTTTATACCCAGGCAGAGGCTGTGTAACAGGGTGGTTACCCTGCTCCTGCCCTGAAGGGCTTAAAACAGTCCTGAGGGAAGGTTGTGGCTGGGAGCCGCTAAGCTGGGCTGATTGGGAAGCAGCTGCAGCTGGGACACACCTCAATCAGGCCTCAGCTGGCCCTATATAAAAAGGCTGTGAGCCAGAGGCCAAGCAGTCTCTCTCTGTCTTCAGAGGGAGAAAGGCCTGGCTGTAGCAAGCTAGAGACAGAGTACCTGAATGGAGCAGGGCTGGGGAACTCCAGCCTGGAAAGCCCCAGGCTGTGGCCTAGTAGGAGGCCAAGGGGTAGTGGGGGTTGCAGAGGGCAGCCCAGGGGTAGGCTAAGGCAGCAGGTCCAAACCCAACCTTGCCTGTGATGAGTGGCCTATACTGCAGTCTGTCCCGGGGAGCCAGGGCTAGTTGGTGACTGGCAGTGGCCTTATTCTGAGGTGAGGTGGGGATAGTGGGTGGGGGTTCCCCAGGGAGGAGAGACCCTAGTACTGAGGGGTGTACTGCCAGGGGGCAGTACCCCACATAAAAGGGCACTGGGGTCCGGGAGGGACATGGGGCGCCAGAGGACAGGTGGACCACCGGCCTGCAGGGGGCACTCCAATGCTGAAATGAGCTAATTCCTGGAGACGACCAGCAGGAGGTGCCACAGGGGTGAGTCTGCCCCTCTACATGCTGAATACACAGGACTGAATACTGTTATCCTGACCCAGAGGAATATACTCAGGAAACTCCCTATGACTTCAAAAGCATCATTAAATCTAGTTAAAGCATTCATCCCCCTGTTATAAGGAATAACAGCATACCAAATCAAGATGGAGTAAAAGGACTCAGAAGAGTTAACTTGCAGTCCACCTACATTGTAACAATACTACCTACCTTATAGGGGTATTGTGAGGTTTAATTGATCAATGTCTGTTCTCAAATAGAAGCTTCAGTATAAATGAAAAGCAAGAGATAAATTGAAAGGTACATGCCAAAAAAGTTTAGGTTATTTAGATGACTCTCCACACATACAACCTTTGGAGTGTTTATTCAGATTTACCCCACACCTTGTCAGGTTCCCACTCCCTTCTCTTCATCACAAATACCAGGAGAAGCATTTAAGCTCCTACAGACAGAGAGGAAGAAGGATGTATTGGGTTTAAGGGACAGGACTGGAACATCTACTTTCTGTATGATCTCAAGGCAAAATTATTTCATTTATGTGAGTTCAATCCTTGAGGGGGCCCATTTAGGGATGTGGTGCAAAATCAGTACTTAGTCCTGCTAGTGAAGGCAGGGGACTGGACTCGATGACCTTTCAAGGTCCCTTCCAGTTCTATGAGATAGGTAAATCTCCATATTAACACTCCCCTTCTCCCACCCTTTATGGGTTTTGACTATTTAAACTGTAAGCTCTATGGGGCAACAATTACCTCTTACTATGTGTTTGTACAGCACCTAACGCAGTGGATCCCTGATCTTAGTGGAGATCACTAGTCACTTGTGTAATATCAATCACAGTTATTTATGGCAATCATAGTTCCTCTCAATTATTGAAAGAAATTAATCAATTTCAGGAAATATCAGAACTGGATCGTTAAATGTAAATCAGCATAAAACTAGCACAAAGCCAATAAACTCATTATCATAAGGGTTTGATAATAGATTTGTCAAGGATCTTGATGTAATTAGCGAGAGAGAGAGAGAGAGATCTGTAAAATCAAGTACTTAACAGCAGTGCAAACATAGTATTATGCTAGGATAGTAGAGAGTCTTGAATCCCTGCTGTATGAGAGCAGAAGATTCAAACTCATCTAAAGATGCTAAGAAAGAACAACCAGTAATTTTAGCAAGATATGAAGGCGATGAACTACATCTTCCAAAACACCACAGAATCACTTCCATACATTTGGGTCTGTAGCTTACATCACTGAAATGACCCAAACTCTATTTTGTAGCATCCTTTATGTTTCCTTCTATGTCATAAACTTCCAGTGAAATGGAAGCAGCTGGTATTTTCAATTCTGAGAACTGCTGTTAAGTGCTTACTCTGGGATCAGATGGCAAATCAGTCATATGTTTGGTTGCTATATTTCTGTAGGGTGACATTTTAGCTTATTCCCCTAGCATACAAAGTTCTGACTGCTCATCATCCCCAGTAGCTCCTTTAAAAATTAATGCAATCTAAACTCTCCAAGCTCAAGCGCAAGTCTGACCTATACCTGCAAAGAGGTGTAATTAACATCACTGTGCCATCAGAATCCCCTTCCTATCTGGGAGCGGAGGCGTTCATCCCCCAAAGAAGGGCAGGTCATGTTACAAATCAGGATATTTTGCAATGTTATGATTCTCCTCACCCTGAAAACACTTTTCTAGTCAAAACAAACTAAACAGCCTCCCATAGATGAATGGGGGGTGGCGCTTCCCAGGAGTACCCAGGCTTGTGAGGCACCTTGCTACCCCCTGCCCTTAGCATGAAGCAGTCTTGTCTGTGCCTGCTGAGGGTCAGCTCCCTGAAACCCCCAGCCTGACAACGCAAGCACTGCCTTGCAGGCCTTTGCCGGTGTTACTCTGTACAGCTTCGCACTAGGCACACAACAACCCCCGAGTCTTCCGAGTGTCCCTCTGGAGTGTCAAGCCCCTTGCCCGCTAAACATTCACTACACTCTCTGGTTCACTGCTCTCACAGGAACAGTACATGCCAATGTACTAGAGTTAACTCAGGATCCCCACTCCGCTTAGCACACCACACTTTGATATGTTTACAGAGAAAGTGAGTATATGTTTCTTTAACAAAGAGCAGAGATTCCTATGATAGAAAAGAGAACTATTGAAAATAAAGGGTTACCTACAGAACAAAATCTTAACACACTTTCTATGGTCTAAACTTAACTAAAATGTTACGCCCCGTCTAAAGAAGTTTATCTTACCCAAAGTTCTCCTCAGCATTTTCAGCCATGCCTGGCTGAGATCCCTTTTTCACAAAGCCAACCCACTACCAATTTACTTCCTTAGTGAAGGATGCCAGGGCATCTTTCTGGACCCCCAAATATACCAGACCAGACCTTTGATCTTCCCCGAAAAAGGGTCCCCCCCCTTTCCCTGTTGTCTACCTTTTCCTGTTAATTTCCTTCTGAAGCCTCTGGAAGCTGTTCATTAGCATTTGACTCAATATGCTAATACACTTCTATTGTAAGACACAATATACAATGGTCCACCAGGAAGATAAGTGTCTCTCATTTCCTGTCTAGAGAAGTTTGTCTCAAGGCATGGTACCTTTCAGTGACCTGCCTTTAACTACAAGGTTTAGACACCATAATTCCCAGCATATATACATACTTCCTCATATATTTTCCATACATACATCGCACATTGATTATGATCACCAATGTGATGCAGGCTTTCATTAGAGACATTACATGATATTATTTGGTGAACTAGTATGTAGAACCCAAACCCAGGGGAGCTCTGTAACCTTTATGTACCCCTGTGCTCCCTGCCAGTTGGCACAAAGAGGTCCCAGGATCACAGAGTGTATTACTGTCACAACACACCATTAATGTAGGTGGAAGTATTACTGTCCCCTTTTAAAAATAGAATAATATAAGTAGCCAGGCTAAATAATTTGACCCAAACCACATAGGAATTGAATGTGTGTGCACTGAGTTCTGATAGAGTTCCATAAAATGCTTGCAATGAAACCTGATTCCATGTGAAAACAACCAAGTTTTTGGATGTAACCTGTCATGATCCTGGCCATCTTACTGTCTTTTGAAGCTTATTCAGTAGATAAGCTATGTACCGAATTGATCTGCATTTGCAAATTACTCTGAAACTCAAACACACGTGGGACTTTCTGTTCCACAGTGTCATAGTATACTACAGAGGTCTGCATTAAAAAACAAACAAACAGGGATTATACTGTATAAAACCAACTGTAGTCATCCAAAAACATCTTTAGGGAGAATACTTTGAAGTGTTATTTTTTAAGGTGGAGAGGGACAAAAGGAGACAGGTTT
Source organism: Trachemys scripta elegans (assembly GCF_013100865.1). NCBI lineage: Eukaryota > Metazoa > Chordata > Testudines > Emydidae > Trachemys > Trachemys scripta. Next base: position 128,214,624 of record NC_048302.1, read on the forward strand.
AAAAAGAGAGTGTGTTCCAAACCCAAAACAGGAAAAGCATGATATCCTTCAGGCTACAGTTGCAGTGCTGTGGCTTCTCCAGTCGGCGTCCGTACTCCTCGAGATGCGGCCATTGTGTTGATGGGAGAAGTCCATCTAACATAGCACTGTCTACACCAGGTCAGTATGTAGACGAAGCCTTAGACAGTTATATTACAGAGTGGAACCACATCTCCGCTACTAACTAAACTTTCAGATACTCCAAACAAACACACAATCAAACAAATGTTTTGAGTTGAATGGATCTTTCCAAAATTGATGTGTCTCATTTTGATTCTGACCGTTTTAAAATATTTTTGTATTTAAAAAATAAAACTGGAGGAAATTTTGAAACTGAAAGTTGTTTCAAACTGAAAACCTGAAGCATTTCATGTAGCAAATGTTAAAACAAAGTGTTTCAATTTTGTTAGAATATTTTTTCATAATGATCAATTCAGCAAAATCTACATGAAATCATGAAATATTTTAGTGTTATATGATTTGCATTTTTTGCCCCAGAAAAGTTTTGGCCAAAAAAATGGTTCTGTGTTGTAAAAAAACAAACAAACAAGCAAAAAAAAAAAAAAAAGGCAGCCTTGAACTGAACGTAAACAAAAACCATCCCTCTCACAAACAAATAAACACCCTCCTGCCCCTAGATTGTGTCATCATCACACCCCAGTCAATGCAACTTTGAGGGATTCAAATATACTTATAGTAGACAAAAGGCCCATAATAACTCTCCTGACAGCAAGCTCACATCTGTATGCAACACAGAATCACCAAGTTGGTTGTCAGAATTCTTCTAGCTGCTGGAACTGTTGCTTATATTTCCAGCTTTTTCTATTGGCGAAAATTAATGTCCTACATATATTTTGTTATATCCCAAGTAGATGTCAAATGTGCAAATGTATGTTGTTGAGGAACAGCACCGAAGTGGGAAGAAAATAGCCAGGCACTGACCTGACTGATTTATGCTATTTTTTAACGCTATGTACCAGCACCTTTTATTTTCTCTGTCGAGACGGTGCTTCAGCAGTAGCCGTATTAGCCACTGTTTTCTGCAGAGCTACTTCAAGCTGCTTTGAAGCCTCCATCATGGCATTTATGCCCTCACCTTTAGTGCCATAAAGCAAGAGTTTCACATCCAATCTCCTCTGTCATAGCCAGTTTGCATGTAGGCACTGTGACGAAAAATCAGAGACTGAGGTGTCACGGATATCAAAGCTTTCGTCAAGTGCCATGCTCATAAATTCTGCTGCAGTCAGATTGTTCAGTAAAGTTTGATTTTAATGTCTCCATCACTCTTAGCCACAGCAGAGTCAGTGAATTTAATTTCATTCAGCTCTTTTTCCATTTCTCTGACTTTCTCAAGGAAAACCCGAGAAAGCAATCAAGATTTATCCCTTTATCGTTTTGCCTTTATCATTTGCCATCTACAAAAGGTTTCATTATTTTGACAGTTTCATATTCACCCTTTTAGGAAGCAATAGGAACTTGCTTACGCACATTGGTAACCTTGAAAAATTACTTTGTTAAAATAATCTTTCCTCCTATAGGCGTCTGAGTGCTAGGCGTTGGTTGCAAACTACCACACGGATATTTATTTTCATTGGCACAATGTGCTTTCTTCAGGTAAGCTCTTAGAAACTCAGCAGTAATTGCATACAAAGCCAGCAAAACAAATCAGTCCCTCTTTTGGTGTCTCTCTCTCCCACATACTCACATAGAGAATCACACACAGAGAAACATGCACAAAATTGTGCATGCACATACAGAGATTCATGCATTCACACACACACACACACACACACTCTATCATGCACACAAAGATAGCCATGCATAGGCACACACATTTGCACACCCATACACTCTGGCAGAGTCTGGCACCACTTTGTGTTGGTGTTGTGGTTTGCGGGGAACTAGCTTCTGATGATGATCTTGGTGCGGTTGCGGGGTTGCTTGAAGGCCAGAAGAGAAGGATCAGGAAAGATTTCTTTCAGGATGTGGCCCCCATCCAGTATGGGTTGTAATGGTTTGATGATACCCTGTATGGGTTCCAGTGTGGAGTAGTAAGTGACAGCCCACCATATTGGAGCCTGGTAGATCGCCTGGCCCTGATTGGGGAAGCTGGAACAGCTGCTGTCTCATCAGGCTGGGGCTGGATAAGAGCCCCAGGGGAAGGAAGCCAGGGGGAGGAACTGGAAAGAGGAAATCTGCATTAGAGGGAAGCAGAGAGAGATAGCTTGCCCCATCTCTTGCTGGTGGACTGCAAAAAGGGGACTACGTGTATGGTGGAATGGTGGTGGGAGCGCAGCCTGTAAATAAAAGCACCAGGAGAGCACTGCACCAAAAGGTCTCTGTGGGACTTTCTCAGCCCAGCGGGGGCAGGAGCCAGGAGGACCCTGCAGGGACCCCGTTACAGGTCTACACTAAAAAGTTAAATTGACCCAGTTACGTTGCTCAAAGGTGTGAAAAATCCACCCCCCAAATTATGTAGTTAAGCCAATCTAACCCCAGTGTAGAGAGCACTAGTTTGACAGAAGGATTCTTCTGTCAACCTAACCATGGAGAACCCATGTGCCACTGAAGTGGTTTACATGTAGACAGAGTCTTAGGGTCAGAGCTTTCAAAACAAGGGGGAGAAACTTGAGCTTAATGGAGGAAGGAAAGCTATCCCAATACCCATAAAGTGATTAATTATGTAAGCAGGGTCTGGATGAGCTCTGTCTGACATCTAGTGATGAACTGGGGGAAAAGACTTCGGGAACAAACCATCTTTGCAAAGACGTGCCTCCTCTGCCTAGGTGCACAACCCGATTGAGTGCTTTGCCAAAATGATTCCTTTTGGCAGGTGATGGGTTACAAGTCACCATAGCATGAAGGGGTAATGAAATGTTGTTATTCTTACTGCATGAGCAAAGGTCAGTAGAACTTGTACTTAGCTTTCCCTGATTGAGGGGGTTGCCCTAAACCGAACATCACTTGCTAAGCAGCAGGTAGAGATGCCAAATTCCAATGAAGGGGAGAAAGGGTGGGGACAGGTGTTCTTAACTGCTGGTGCAGGTTCTCTCTAATGAGTCCTAGACACCATTTGACCCTCCTCTCTCCACTGTTTAAAGGCAGAGCTTATTAAATGCGATTGAGAGTCTCTGTTTTGTTCGCAAAAAGAAGAACAGGAGTACTTGTGGCACTTTAGAGACTAACAAATTTATTAGAGCATAAGCTTTCGTGGACTACAGCCCACTTCTTCGGATGTAGTCCACGAAAGCTTATGCTCTAATAAATTTGTTAGTCTCTAAGGTGCCACAAGTACTCCTGTTCTTCTTTTTGCGGATACAGACTAACACGGCTGCTACTCTGAAACCTGTTTTGTTCGGTGATCCCTAGAGCTGAAATCTGTGATAACTCTGTGCTGAGCCTTCGATGTGGTGTTGTACAGTGTTGCAGGGATAAAGCCTGTGCATGCACTGAGATTCTCCACTCCCTGCTGAAATCACTGGGAGCTGGATTAAGTGAAGGAACTCAGACAGTGATGTCACTGCAGAGAGACAGCGGTAGCAGAGGGTGGCAGAAGTGGTGTCAGAGCGAGTGGCAGCAACTGTAAGCCAGTTGCAGTGGTGGTGCAGCAGCTGAGGCGTTGCTCAATGCTTCGCCCCCATCCCTCTGGGGTGGGAGGTGAACTCCCGTGAACACACCTCTGAGCTCTCCATCTTCACTGACCAAGGACAGCAGCTGTAAGTGGGGTGCAGTGGAGGGAGAGGGGAGTGGCACGTTAAAGGCACATATGTTTGTCAGACTTTCACATCGCAAGGTGAGGAACTGAGGCCAAGGCACTGCCCAGCATATTGTTGCGTGAGAGTTTGCTCATGGTCATATGCTTTTGAATCATGGTTGTGGTGTTTTCCCAAAGTTACACTGGGTTCCCTTTGCCTTTTCATTACAAATTTCCTTCGCTATACACAGACTAAGCACCTGTGAGAAGGGAAGTATTTCTTCTTAGAGGTGCCCAGCGAGTGGTGTTTAATTTTCCCAGATCACTGGGCGGCGACTGGAGCCAGTTCTCTTTTGTATTTTTTAAGAGGAACCCCTCAACATTGAACCTGGCCCTAGTTGCTGCTGATGTCATCTGGGTTACAATTAGGATAATTCTGTTCTCTTTATATGAGCAAGCTTCATACTACATAAGTGTGGAACTCTGGCTGTCCCCTCTCTCTCAACTCTTTTCCCGGTTCAAAAGCCTTTATGGTGCATCAGGCTACTCTGTAACTTGAAACTTTGATGGTGGATTTATTTTTCATTCTGGATGATGCCAGGCAAAACCAGAGGAAGTGCTGTTCCTTCTGAGCAACTTTTTTAAAGTTGTTGCTGCTCATTATTTACATAGCATTAGAAGGTACATCGTGCTCAACAGACGTATAAAAGACACGGTCCTTATGGCAAAGCGTTCAAACCTGCAGGGCCAAATTGTGGGCTGGCTAGCACGGCATTATGGGTAGGTGAGCAGGCTCTGAAGAGACATTGTATTTCTCCACTCATGCAGGAGAGTAGGGAGAGAAAGAACAGGGTTGGGACTGAATGGAACATTGGCTCTGCTTCTTCAGTGCATGGCCCCTGTAGCTACATTGGTGTGGTGGGGAATATAATCTGAGAGTATATATCCAGCTCAGTTTACTTGCTCCTTGGAGCAAGTAGAGAAATTGGGAGGGAGATGGTAGCCTGCTTCTGAGTGCTTCCTCTTACTCTTGCCTCATGTCAATGGTATGACAGATCTCTAGATTAAATCACTCTTCTGTAATTATCATCTCTGTCACATTGTCCCAGAAAGAGCATAAGAAAGCAACGTTTGAAACAAACAGCAGTGAGTAAGCAAACCCCTCGGATACCCGTAGCTCTGACATTGTTCCACTCTCTTTTGAACAGTTGCTATTCCAGATTTTCTAGCTCGTTTGGAGTGACACTCACTGAATCCTCTTGCTGAACTGGACATTAATAATACATTCTGTGCTTCCACCTCTTTCCTTGATCACTTCTGCTGCTCCACTACGTGGCCAAAATTCAGAAGCTTTGTTTTTTGGGTGTTTTTTTTTTTTTTAAATTCTGATTGCTGCCGATGTTTATCAGACTACTACTTCTTCCTTAAACTGAGACTAATGGTCTGGCTTCAGTCATCTCTTCATACAAATTTTTGACCCAACTTCAAAGCCTTCAGGAAAGATGTCAGGAACAGGTCTTAAAAAATCATTTTGGAGAGAAAAAATGAGCAAAGACCGATGAAACCTATAGTGATCGCATCAGGAGCTTCCCCTTGTTATTAATCACATCTCGAGACCCAAACTGAGATTATGGCCCCATATGCTCGGTGTTGTACAAACATACCCGCAAGAACATAGGGACTAAATAGACAAGACAGCGGGAGTAAAGAAGTATCATTTTCACCATTTTACAGATGGGTAACTGAGGCAGAGAGAGACAGATGTCTGTGACAGAGCTAGGAATTAAACTTAGATCAATATCTTCACACAAGACCATTCTTTTGCCTTCCCTTTTCTGTGCACAACCCCTGATGTGGTTGAATAGCACAATCTGAATATCTCTTATTGTCTCTCTATATGGAATGCATAGAGCACCCATCAATGCAGTTTGTAAGTGCTGTCCGATGACCTATCACAGACTATTACCATTTCAGGGCTTTGTAACCATTTCAGGCCACTGAAGTCAATAGAAACACATCACAGGCTTTGGATCTGCTCACTGAAGTAAGGTGGGTGAAGTGGCAGAGTGATGTTTCACCATTAGTCAGGCCTTTGTCATTCAGGTAATATCTTTATGTGAATCCAATTTCCTTCCAGGGCATCTGAGAAGTGTCCAAATGTGCTAGAAGCTATGGGAAGGGAGGGGAGGGGAGTCTAAGAGGCCCTACACATTTTTTTTTTGCCTATGGATACGTTCAGCAGAGTATCTTGAAGTGTCATTACTCTGTACAACATCACTGCATTGAGGACATTAAACGGCTCCTCTTTACTAGAGAAAATATCCATATGAGGAGATATAAATATTTTAGTATAGATATCTTTGAGTGGAGTCACTGTAGAATGTTATCAGCCTAAGTCCTTTTTTACTTCCCGTTTTGAAGATACAGTATATTATGAATAATGAAACACTTGGGTCCAATTAGATGACTTCATGCAGTTAATTGTAAGGTTGCATCCATACTGTGACAAAGTTCCTCCTCTATCTTAGTGGGTCCTACGCTTATTGGCAGATTTTCTTGCCTCAGAGATTCACCATGTGGGTTGGGGAACAGCCCAGAGACCTTCCCCTCTGGAAGAACCCACAGTCCAGGTCAATTGGGAGGTTTGGGGGGAACCTGGGCCCGCCCTCTACTCTGGGTTCCAGCCCAGGGCCCTGTGGACTGCAGCTGTCCATAGTGCCTCCTGTAACAGCTGCATGACAGCTACAACTCCCTGGGCTACTTCCCCATGGCCTCCTCCAAACACCTTCCTTATTCTCACCACAGGACCTTCCTCCTGGTGTCTGATAACACTTGTGCTCCTCAGTTCTCCAGCAGCACTCACTCTCAGCTCCTTGTGCCTCTTGCTCCCAGCTCCTCCCACTCACACCACAAACTGAAGTGAGCTCCTTTTAAAACCCAGGTGCCCTGATTAGCCTGCCTTAATTGATTCTAGCAGCTTCTTCTTAATTGGCACCAGGTGTCCTAATTAGCCTGCCTGCCTTAACTGGTTCTAGCAGGTTCCTGATTACTCTAGTGCAGCCCCTGCTCCGGTCACTCAGGGAACAGAAAACTACTCATCCAGTGACCAGTATATTTGCCGTCTACCAGACTCCTGTACCCCACTGGTCTGGGTCTGTCACAATACCCAAATGGGTCTGGTATTGTCTGGGCCATCTATTGCTGAAAACAAATATAATTGTAGGGGAGCAGAACTATCAAATGGCTTTTCTGTTTGGAATTTAGGGTTATTTTTGTTCCTCCCAGTGACATGAAAATCAGCAAGAGAGAGAAAAACACTAATAAATAGAAGCATTTGGAATGTTTGATTTTCAAATTTATATATATTTATATATATACACTATGTTTTAAATCAGATGTAAATGTACAGCTGTCAAGACTATAAGCCATCTGCACAGCATTTAAACTTCATCAAATCAGAGTTTATTGGACATGCCACTATTATAAAGAATTTCAAGCTTTCCTTTAGAAATGCAGCGTTATTATGGCAATACAACAGTGGCTGCGTTTGTTTCCTCCTAATTTCAACAGCAGCACCTTACTGGTTGTAAAATACTTTTTGGCGATGATTATCACGTATTATATGTTTGTACAGCACCTAGCACAATGGAGTCCAACTGGGTTGTGAACTTTAGGCATTACTGCCATATAGATGTTAAATAACAGATTAATTGATAACCATACCATAAGTCCAGGGTGCAGTGTGTTTGTATGGCACTTTAACAACAACAACAACAACAAAGTGGAGGCTGAGACTTTGCAAGGCACTTGTCAATAAGAATATAAACATGGACTCAGTTCTGAAATCCTTGTGTTCCGGGTGCTATTTTATACATAACTAATATACTCCCCCTCCTGCCCCTCAGCACCCACCTTCCTGTGGCCTGCACTTCTTTGCTGAAGTGCAGGCCACAGCTCATTCCTTACCTGGAGTTAAACCACCAAGAGAGAGTGTCGTACAATTTCTTAAGGAACAACGTTTAATAGATAAAGCTCTGCAACCAGCATTTGGAACACTTGTGAAAACCTCTTAGGCAAGTGTTATGTGTTATCTCTATTGGTATTTTCCCAGACTTCCCCATGGTGCTGCTGTTACATAAGTTGCAGTGCAAGGGCTACTTTAGCACACACACAATCTTCTCAGTCTCTGGAGTGTGGCATCAAAAGTGCTCATGTATCACCTACGCTCCTCAGAGCCAGAGGAGAATGGCAGCCCCACAGTTCCACTCCAAACACCTCAACATTTCCTTAGCAAAAGCAGCCCAAAGATCCTCATGGTCAACAGCATTTCCAGCCCCTGAGTCAATAGTTAGCTGTCTCCTCAGCATTCAAGGAGACAAGGAGTGTATAATGTGGATGCCAAATGGCACTGGCTCCAGAATGCAGCTCACACAGCAGACACGTCTTACTCCTGAATCAGTCAGCCACCGAGTTAACAGAGCTGTCTCCTGCTCCCCCTATTTCTGACGTTTTCCCCACAGAACTCTGAACATCTTTTTACTTGAAAACTGAGTATGTGTGGTATTGAAGCCACTGAACCACAATAAACAACCCACGTTTAAAAGCTTTGAGCTGATGGGTTTCTGCAGTCACACACCACCTATTGATTAAGCTTTCTCCATTCCATCGGAAGCCAGCAGGCGATCGTGCTTTTCTTGTTCTGGGCCCTACTGGTTCAGAATTTGCTCCCCCTTTAAACCTGTCTCATTTTGTCCTCTGCTTTAAAACAAAATACCCACAATGGCTGTGTAATACCTACTAGGCTGCTTGCCCTTAATGGAAACCCTTTGCACAGCTTCAGTGACAGTTGAAGAACATGCCTCGTAATCACCACATACCCTTCTAGTTGCACCTGGGCCTTTCTACCTATGTGCAGGGCTCCTGCCCTGCTCTCTGCATGGTACAGAGACCCAGAGCATTATGTGCAGCGGATAATGGTGGATGAGGATGGAACTAGTGGTTACCTAAAGACTGCCCAGGAGATGGGTGTTGTGTGGTAGGACTGGGAAATGATCATATGGGACCGTGGGGATTGTTATGTGTGTGGTGTGGGGGCTGATTAATTCTTGTTGTTTTTTCTGTTGTTGCTGACTTATTTGATTTGATCTGGAGGAAATGACAGGCCTGTTTGCGTATGTAGTTTGTTGTTGTTCCAAAGATTGTCAAGAGCACAGAGGGTACTTTCTGGGCTTTCTCTTTGTATCGCTTGTAAAAATTCATATAAATAAATTACAGGCCACTTTCATCTCTAATTTCTCTTTTTTGGTCATTCACAGTGCACAGTGACACGATGGGTCAAGTCACCACTAGGAAACAGCAATGAAAGTTTGTGCTTCTGTTTAGATGCTTGGATTCCTTGTTAACCCCAAAAGGCATCCAATGCTTGTAACCACACCCTCAGACCCATCCCTCTGCACATTTCTGGTGTTCTCAGTCCCTTATCAACCCTATGTTGTGAATTCAAAATTTCACAATTTGAATATGAGTTCATATCAGAAAGAACACATGCATACACGTTACTCATACACACCTGATAAAGCTTTCTGTCACAGTTCAGAACAACTGTGCTTGTATTCCCCACCCATGGTCCAGCAAGGGCAGGGCTGGCCCACAACATTTTGACACCTGAGGCGGGGAGCACAAATGATGTCCTCATGCCCCCTCACTTGGGCCAAAACTTTGAAAGGTCTCAATTCTGCCTTCTTCCTGTTCTACTCCTCTCATGGTACTGCTCTGCTACCTACCCTAGTAAAGGAGAATTTTAAGTAACACTTAACTTTCAAACGGCTGAACAGCAAATGTAACTTTTCTTATCTGTTTGAATAATCAAAGTGGTGCTTTCCGTGCCTTCTTGGTTCAAAGATTTGAACTGCTTCCTGCTGAAGGTCCACAGTAGGGTGACCAGACATCCCAATAAAATTGGGACTGTCCCGATATTTAGGTGTTTGTCCCGTGTCCCAACTGATCTTTGGTTGGGACGCCATTTTGTTCTGCAGGCGGCGGCAGCAGCACTCTTATTTATTTATTTATTTATTTATTGCTGCTCCACTGGCAGCACCTGTTTTTTTTTTTTTTTCCTTACTACTCCCCCCGCCCCCCCCGGCGTTTTCCCCCCCCCTCTCCCTGCCCCGCCGGCGGCACTCAGCATTTTTTCTTTTTTTTTTTTTTGCTCTGCCAGCGGACCTCCTCCCCTCCCTCATGTGTCCCAATATTTTCTCCCTCTCGTCTGATCACCCTAGTGCCAGCTCATGCTCTATTGAGATGGTTGCAAGGCCGACCAGCCTCTCCTGTGTCATTGTGTAGTGTAGATGTGTTTTTATTAACTTCAGCTTGGAGAAGCTGCGTTCTCCACTGGCAACTGTTACAGGAAGTGTTAGAAGTATGCACAGAGCAACAAAAGCATTTGGAAATAGGGTGGTCATCTTATTTGTGCCCATATATTCCAGAACAGCCTTTGGAGTTGATCCTGCTGAAATGTATCTTGAAAGGGCTTTCAGTTCATCACCTAAATCACTTGCATCAATATGGCGCATGCCATCATGTGTCAACACTGTCTCTAGTGCTCTGCATTGCTGGTATAGGTCTTCTTCAGGTATAGTGAGGAGTTTTGGAATATCATACAACATCCCAAATATACTGCTGTGTTCCTTGAGCTGCATGAAACGTTCTTCAACTGACTGTATTGCACAATCTAGAACCTGGATAAATAATTCATCTTTGAATTGTTGTTTGGGGTCTCTTATGGGATTATCCCATGCCTTGTAATCAAAATGTCTTCGTCTTCGGTGACTCTTGTATTCTTGAATGGGTGGGAAAATAGTTTCAGTGTGAAGTTCCTCTGCCAACTTCTGTGCACTCTTCAGAATATTTTGAAATCCCTCATCTGATCGGTAAAACTGTAGGTATGACTTTGCTTTGTCCAGTTGTTCCATTGCTCCAGATATATCACGGTCAACACCTTGGAGTCTCTTGCTTACAACATTTATTTCAAACAGTATGTCATGCCACAACACTAAGCCACACAGAAATTTGAAGTTATGTATGTTTCTGGTGACTCCATTTCTGTCTGCTACTGTTCTCCCATGAATAGTTCCCGTCATTGTATTAGCCTCCATAATGGCAACTATGGCATCATCTATTTTCCCAATTTGGTGTTTGATAGGCTTTACCGCCTCCACTCGACTTTCCCATTGTGTGGCACTCAGTGGGTTCATTGTCAGAGAGGATGTTCCCAGATGTGGCTTCAAAATATGCCATCAATGAGTTCATGCAAAGAAAAATACATAGATGCTTTGAATTACATTACAAAATTCAGCAGCTTCACTAGAAGCTGATGCTGCATCCCTGACCACCAAATTCAATGAATGAGAACTGCATGGGACAAAAAAAGCTTGAGGGTTTAACTCTCAGATCCGTTTCTGCAATGCTCTGTTCTTTCTTCTCATGTTGACAGCATTATCGTAGCCCTGACCCCTCATGTCAGCTATTGCAATTCCCGTATCTTCCAGCTTTTTAAGAAGCACATTTGTCATACCAGCTCCTGTAGTATCATCAATGTCAATAAATTCTAGAAAATGCTTTCTGACAGTCACCATTGCAGGGACATTTTCACTAGGTTCTGTTGTTGTTACAAAACACACCATTCAAGTCCTTTGTTCCCTATGGCTGATGTCAGGTGTGCAGTCCAAAAGTAAGATCTTGCTGATTTCAGATCTGCCACAATCTTCTGTTTGACTTTTGTTGCCAGTAACTGTATGATCTCATTTTGAATTGTTTTTCCAAGGTAGTGGTGTGTGTACATTTCGTGGGTGCTGACTCTTCTCAGATGCTCTTGGCGTACAGCATCAAACTCAGCCCTCAGCTCCACAATTTTAAGGAAGTTTCCATTGTTTGGCACATAAAGAACATCTAAAGTTCCACGCAGTGCTAGGTTTTGGGTAGCGAGTATTCTCACAATGGCAATGAGCCTTTTCAGAACATTTTGCCAGTAAAGAGACTTTGATGCAATCTTCTCTTGATGCTGATCATCTATGGTGGCCTTTAACCTTAGTCTCATCTCAAGCTCTTTCCACCTATGGAATGTTCTCTGGTGATTTGCTTCCTTCTCATGGCATGCCAGATTTCTAGCCAGATTTTTCCAGTCCTTTGATCCTTTAGAATCCAGTGTGGCTGGAACATTAGACTGGAAGAGTTTGCAACAAAAATACAATGCAACATTCCGGGTTTTTGAGTACATAAGCCATGGCCTCTCCACTTTGTCACCACTGGGGATTTCATGCCAGTAATGTGTTGGATGGAAACTTCTATTTTCATTGTCTTTGGAGAACATGAAATATTTCACTTGTTGTGGCCCATGCAGTACAAGGAAGTCCCTCAGGCTATTTCTCAAGTGGGTTCACAGTCTTGGATCATCTAGACTTAAGGAACTAAACTCAGCAGCAGCTGTTTCTTGCGCCTCCACCACACTCTTCTCTGATCTACACTTTTCTTCAGGAATGTGCATGGTTACATCCATTTGAGATGGAGATATGGATGCTGCAGTAGCTGCCAGGTCACCTGCACTCTGACTAACTGGAAGATCAGGCATCTCCTCACCACTCACATCCTCACTCGGGCCGGAAGGCTCACCGTGAACATTTGTGTCTATGTATCACAGGAGAGCTCCTTCCTGCTTAGAGAGAAAAGCTTCCTTTGCTTGCTTTCTTTTTCTGAATGCTGCCCCAGAGGGGCGTTTTCTTCATTCACTCATGACTGCTGTTCTGTGCCAGCTATAGTGGCTCTCAACACTCAATTGAAGGGGACAAATAAGCAGGCTGGTAGCAGGGCCAGAGTGAGTGGAGATATCAGTGTCTTATGGGCCTAACTGGCTCCGACTACTTCAGTTGACTGCCTGTTCTCCTCAAGTGGGTTCAGGGAAGCAGCAGGAAACAGGAAGCTCCCTGAGAAGCTGGTGTTAATCAGTCTGGACTCATGGGGGTGCTAGAGAGGTACATAAGAGGCTCCTCCTCCTCTCTCTCCCTGCAGCTCCTGCTGCTTTCTGTTATTCCCTCTCACCTTTTCTCCTGCCTGCCGGTTATGTCTCTTGTGCCCTCCTTCCTTCAGCACAGCACTCCACCATCTCTGTGCATGTAGAGCAGAGAGAATACATATGTACCAGCGGCAGACACAATTTTCTACACTCTGGGTCCTAGTGGCACCCCCCCACCACAGTCCTGGCACCTGAGGCGGCCGCCTCAGTTCGCCTCATGGTAAGGCCAGCCCTGCCTATGCAAAGTAGGTGTCAAATGTGATCCTTCTCATTTGGCAGAATTTTAAACTCATTTTTTCAGCATAAGTAATTTCACAGGTGGCAAGAAATGGGAAGAATCAGCTCTATGCTATTTCACATATACTGGAACGTAGGAACTGCCACACCAGCTTAGACCAATGTTCTACCTACCGGGGCTAGCAATCTGTATTTGGCAGTGGCTGCTACCAGAAATTTTAGTGCAAGGTGCCTGTACATTTGTTCTACAGAGTTTAAACCAGTCTCTAATTTTGGAGACCAGGATGTGACCTATGTAGCAGATTATCCCACATCTGCCTACTGTGGGATTTGTACACATTCTTCTGCAGTATGTGGTGCTGCACAATGTCAGAGATAGTACACTAGTCAAGATGTGCCATGGGTTTAATCCAGTATAGCAAATTCTATGTTCCTCATAATTGACAATGGTGCAATAACACACACATGGGAAAGATATTTTCCCTAACACTTGAGGCAGAGTAGGGTTATGGCCTGAAGCTTTGGGTCTATATCCTTTATGCATTGTTATCCCCTACAATGTGATCTCTGGAAATCCTTACTTTTAATATAAATGTCAAGGGGGAAATCCTGTTCCAATGGCAGTTTTGCTATTAACTTCAGTAGGGCCAATATTTAGCCCAATCCCTTTTTGGAATTCAGAATAATAAAACCAAAGCAATAATGCTATTTACAGGCTTGGATAGAAAACAGATTTACTAAACCCATCTAATAATACTGAATATGTTTCACCCTCAAAGCACTTTACCAACATTGACTGACTAATCCCCCTGACACCCAGGCTAGTTTCAGTAGATCAAGAAAGATTAATCACTAAGAATGGTGTTTCTTTCAGTGTTGCCTCTGTGTAGTGATGCTTGTTGGCTATGTCCCTTGTTGCCCAGAAGCTTCATGTAAAACAGTACCTGTCTGGACTGTATCAGTGCCCCTTGAGGCCTTGAGGTCCCCAATAGAGTTGGGGGGACAGTTTCCCATCCCACAAATAAATTTGAGATTTTGAAAATATTTCCCATCCTGAAGTCAAAAACTCAAATCCTTGTGAACTCAAAATCCAAAAATATCTTTGGATTGAGTCATTCAAAATTTTTCTCTTAAATAGCTTTATTTCAATTTTGATCTTTTACACTTTTTTTTATTATAAATAAACTTACATTTTGAACTGAAAACTCACTTTGAACTGAAAATTGGAACTTTTGATTTCCAAAACTTTGAAATGGGACAGTTTGACAACTGCAAAACTTTTATCTGTTCAAACACATTTCTAAATGGGAAATTCATCAAAAACAGGCCTTTTCTTGTAAAAAGTTTGGGGCTTGACAAATCTGCATTTTCTGACTGATCTAAGTCAGTGTTTCCCAAACTTGGGATGCCGCTTGTGTAGGGAAAGCCCCTGGCAGGCCAGGCCGGTTTGTTTACCTGCCGCGTCCGCAGGTTCGGCCGATCACGGCTCCCAATGGCCACGGTTCGCTGCTCCATGCCAATGGGAGCTGCTGGAAGTGGCGGCCAGTACGTCCCTCGGCCCGCGCCGCTTCCAGCAACTCCCATTGGCCTGGAGCAGCGAACCACGGCCAGTGGGAGCCACGATCGGCCGAACCTGCAGACGCGGCAGGTAAACAAACTGGACGCTACACAAGTGGCGTCCCAAGTTTGGGAAACACTGCTCTAAGTCCAACAGCTCAAGCCCAATTTATTGCTAAGGCAGTAGAATTCTGAGAAATGGAATAGCTTGACAGGTTTCAGAGTAACAGCCGTGTTAGTCTGTATCCGCAAAAAGAAGAACAGGAGTACTTGTGGCACCTTAGAGACTAACAAATTTATTAGAGCATAAGCTTTCGTGGACTACAGCCCACTTCTTCGGATGCATATA